>NC_049979.1:14493458-14592944 GCF_000003815.2 Branchiostoma floridae | reverse complement strand
AGACTCAACCTCTGCTTGGAGAGTAGACAATTCCAACAACCTATCATAGATTCTCCCCATGTCTTTTCTATTTAAAGACAGATTTCCCAGCCTGACAATGGGGCAAAAAGTGCCAATAATTGGTTTAGTTCTATACATGACAAAAGAGCTGTCGCAGACTAGGTCTAGCCCCGCCAGGAGTAAACACAATGACGCATATTGTTCTATTGAAGTACAGGGGCAAGCACTCTGTCGCTACCTTAGGAGAACCACATGTATAACCCCCACCTAAACTGCAAGCCAAGCAGCCATCCTTCACCACTATGTCATACATAAGTTCATGTGAGGATAGACTGTTATCTGTCCTCTGAGTTGGTACCTGGAAGCACTTCTGTGCACAGTCCATACAACAAACTCAGATCAAATATCTACTAAGACACCATGTACATTCCAATCCGACCGTTTCTAAATCTCTGAATTTTCCCATGCGTGGAACACGGTTAGTGATAAATCTTCCTTAAACTACAAACTAAACATGCTAAAGTCAACTCTGGAATACACAAGAACGAACAAAACTGGATCAACTCTGAGATTCTCCTGAACAAATTCAGGTTCCAGAATTAGAAACTACTCAACATAAGCCTGACGCAAACAAGGCTTTGTGTAAGCACTTTTACAACCAAGGAGGGAACGCTAACACACAAAATACACTCCCAAAACGACAAAGAGCAAGTAGTACCACCTACCTCCTGCCCCTGTACAAGGTCATTTCAATTCATCATTATCATAAAAGACAATCATGCTGCCAGAATTGAATCAGTCCTGGTCGTTGTAGGTCAACTGTGAAGCTACGCTTAGCAGAGTCTCAACCTGCATACCATAGATAAACAACCAAGAAGCCCGCTACAGGTAGCTGTCGGAAGGGAGGGGCCTCGAGCTTCCCTTTTACCTGGTTCCTGTCAGTTTCCTGAGACTTCTGCCTTTGCCCCCCTCCCTCCTCAGGCCGCTGGCTTGTCACCACAACATCAATAACACTCCATGAACATGCTCCACAACAATCTGGGACAATTCACAACCCTAGATCAACCCACAGCTGTTCCTTCCACCAACTTCACCACTACCTGAGGGAGACACACCTGTCCTGTCCGCCGGGCCTTCACACAGGTGATTCCAAACAGGTACACTCCAGACACTCACCGTAGAGGTGTATTTTCCTGTCACTGCCTTCAACCAGGAGTATCACATAGCCATTGAGATCCACCATTTTCTGGGCTAACCACTCAGTGTTATTCGTTCCCTGCGATTTGCATGACAATAGGGGAGAGGTGAGGCATGACTTACCAGGCCAGGAGTGGGAGTCCTGTCCTGCTGCAGCCCATTGGCTGAAAGCTTGTCCTTCGTTTGCTCACCGCCTCCTCTCCGCTTGTGTTTATCCACCAGAGCTCAGTTGACACACTCTCCACCAGATTAATTATTAATGACAATAGGGGCTGAGAAATTCAGCCTTGGTGCTATCCCCTTTTGTTTCCTACCTCCTAGGGTGTGAGTATGGATCGTTTTCACACCAGTACCCCCAGCTTGTACCTCTAATCTCCCCGAGGGTCAAAGGACACCTGCATTCCTACATATTGATTTCCTGGCCCAAACTCCCAGCATGCATTGCAATGCCCGTTGTGGGAGCTCCGGAGAGAGCTACACAATGGTAAACGAAGTATGCATAGGACAAATCCCACGCCTTTGTAGTTCTAGATGCCACTATGATACCTGATCCGTTTTGCTTTGTTTGACTAAGATGTAAACATGTTGCTGATGTAGTAGAAATAATCTATCATTTTGCAGGCTCGCTTCCTTTGTTCTAACATTGTTGCATTTATCATTTATGTCTCTGACCAGACAGAAGATGGATACCACCGCCTGTGGTCACATGATTTGGACTGGCCTACTTTCTCTGGGTACTTGGAGAAGGACAAAGAAATAATATTGCCCTTTTCAAGTTCACGACAAAGGGTGGCAGGTGGTTATGTAAAAAAATAATAAAATAAAAGGTGGAGGATAACAATAAAATCAGTTTGCCAACCACATCAGCTTCAGTAAACTGCCTAACTTACCTGCTGAGCCACCTGTAAGTATAACAATAACAGGTGACACTGTCTGTTCCAGTTTCCTAATTTACCGGAATACATATACTTAGCAGCTGGGATCAGGAGAAAACATAACTACCGAGTCTCTAAAACCTACTAACCACCCCAAAAAATTCTGCAGTGCATTCATTCTTGAACACTTGAAATGTTCAATCATAGATAGAAAAGTTCTCTTTAGCATGCATTATGCAACTTCTGTCAAGGCTCAATATCAACTCTTTATAGCCACCTGCCACTACAACTTACTGTATCCTACGATTCCTAGGCTGAACTCCCAATACAAACTTCAGACCCTCCCTGAGTCTGCAGACAAAGGACACAGGTGTTTTTTATGTAATCTGAGGTTAAAAGCCACTCAAGTCAAGGACAATACAACAGCTTCTCTCTGCACAGAAAACCTTGGCTAAACAGCAAAGCACCTAGCACTTGGTAAAATTGCAACCAATTACCTGACAAGCTTGCAGTGAAATCAGCAATGTTGGATAAGTACAGCATGCCCATAAAAAGTGATTGTTTACTAAACATTTGATACAAATGTATTCCTTGACACGTATAAACAAAGTGCTAGTATTGCAGGTCAATGAGGACAGCAAGCCTTCAGACTAAACCAGTATTTCTAGCAGGAGAAATAGCTATACTCTCAACAAGGTACATTGTTTTAGAGCTCAGACTAGACATGATACATATTAACATATGGGTCTAGACAGGGATTTTCTTAGAGGATGGGTTCTTGAAAGAATCCTGACCTGATTACACACATTCCTAGCTACTCACCAAGCAGAGGTTGAGTCTCAAAGATATAGTGGTAGTCGGAAATTTACCGGCACGCTCCTCTCACCTCTGCTACAGAACGGAACGAACGGTACAAGCCTTTTAAATCTAATCACTTGGACACATTCAGGGCATCTTATAACTAGGAAGTTAGGAGTTTCTGCCCGTGTGCAGTGAAAGTGTCCCGTCTGCCAGTTGGAGCGAAGAACACCCCATAAAACCGGTCGTGGCAAAAGAAATTTGAACAACCGTGTGTAGGTCGTTCAGATTTCAAACAGAAGTTGAAGACGAGATTTGTCCCGTCAAAGTTGACCTTCTAAAACTCAGACTCTAAAATAACTGCATGAAGCTGAATTAAAACATAACTCCCTCACGCTTTTCCCGTTTTAGGGTATTTACCACATGCTCAGAGTAGCGTAATCATCTCTTGAATTGACAATTTACTCATTCATATCTTATATACATGTCATTCATATCAGTAATTGTTGTAAGAATATTTTATCAGGTGTAGAAAGTTAACATTACTGTAAATGCATTTAAGTTTGCGGTTTAATTTCGCAGTAGCGGGAAAAATGACTTTTTGTGGTGGTTTTAAGTTTGCGGTAGCAACATGCACTGTAGTCTCTTACTGCCATGGAAAAAATGTTTGCGGTTGTTTTAAGTTTGCGGTAAAGCGGCCACCGCGAAAACCGCGAACATTAAACCGCTGCGAAAGTTTCTGCATTTACAGTATGTTATGAAACTTTCAATCTGGGAAAGAATGACGTTGGCCATTGTTGACAGTGAATGGAGATTGCAACGGGTGCTGGCACAGCCCGCTGAACATTGTTTCCAATGTGCCTGATGCGCTTTGATCTGGGGCAATAACACTATTTGCCTCACGATTTTTTAATGCTTCGCAGGGCGGGGTACTAACACAGATTTTTAAAGGATAACCCAGCCCTGGTGCATTTTGAGGCAGAGGTGAGAGGAGCGCGCCGGTAAATTTTCCGACTACTAATATATCTCTGCGACTCAACCTGTGCTTCAGCAATAATTCCTAGCATGCACCCCACCATCTTGCCACATAGAGGCCTGGACAACACTTGCTGGAAGAATTCAAGTTCAAGTTTAAGGGATCAAAACCTGCTTGAGCCTGAACAGAAAATGCAGTGTAGGTATAGAGGTTTTCTTTTCTGGAGGAACAGGGTCCAGTAATGCATGGATGTTTCTTCCGACAGAAGATTTTGAACACATTCTATCTTTTAAGTTTAGCATTGGCCATTGCAAAGGATACCGAAACACTGATGACACCATAAATCTGGAAAATCTAATCATATTTAAGGCTCATTCTCATCTTGCTACAACAAGTACTGCAGAAATTGATAAATCAATTGAAAGACACCTCATCCTGTCTGTTTTTCATTTAATACATTTTTTCTTATTTACAGGGACCAATGTTATGATATAAAAACTAGTTTTAATCTCTGAATCCTTACCTTTCACAGGTGGCATCACCTGTTTAAGTGACTTTAAGTCCATCCTTGAGAATGTTGTTCATGACTAGAAATAGAATAGCATCAGCTTACTCAGACATAAATAATCAATTGACTTTTGTTCCAAACTTGATGTGCCATTAGAAATTTGACGTTCATATGAAAGGCTCCAATACAAACATCGCTCACCTGATATTTACCAGCTGTTATCAGGACTTTGAAGGAACAGGAAGGATTGTTCTTTGATGTAGGTAGGGATATATTTAGATTATAACTAATTTTGGAGAAAATCAATTTCCCATGGTGAGAAATACATGTACCCTCAGCAGTATATGGATTGGTAGTAGCAGTAGCTGAAATACTTATCCAATTTTAACCTTCTCCCTGCTGCCTAACACTGAAACTAACCCCTGACTTGTCTTTTCAAAAGAACCACTAGGGGGCCCAAACATACACAGCTAACTCTCTGCCCCAACAACTATCTAGGACTCAAAAACCACAACCATACTATGTCCAGAACACAAGTTATAAAACTCTGAAGCCCCGTTGCAGTGCAGTAGAAAGCCACAAGGAAGCACTCCACATTTGTTTTGCCAACTCTGACCCACCAATCAAAGGTCAAGGCCTATCTATCACTTACTGTACATGTGCAAACTGGAGATCTGACTGAAAATAGACCTGCTGAATAAAATTCCAGACACCTCATCTTGAATTGTAATTGAAAAGCTTCAATGAGTGCTCTACACATTATTTTTCTGACCTGTCTAATGCCAACCAAATGTGAACTTTTGCAGTGTACTGGCTGGTAATCAAGATCTGAAAAAGATGTGAAAAGGAAGTTTCAACACTACATTGCATTTCATTTAGGAAAGATTGGAGGGACATCTTTCAAAATCTAAGGGGAATGGCATCAAGAACAGTCTATAACTCTATTTGATGTTTATTACCTACCTACCTAGCCCCTTGACCTACAGGTCGTTTATTACCATAAGTGCCAAAAGGCTACCTAGTAGGAGTAGGAGGTTAAAGGGGGATGGTAATTGAAATGAAAAGGAGTAAAACTAAAAGAATATTATTCTGATCAACCACTAATGTTCTTGAACAGAGAAATCCTTGAGGAAGAATCTCCAGACCAAATTGAGTCTGATTATCCTGCCTGTATCATCTGTAGAAAGGCCAGCACTGGATCAATGAAAACCAACACATTCCTGCCTTCCAACAAGGACACAAAAATAGTACAATGGAAAGTCACAAGATTCCTGCCATGGAAACTCCTGGATTATCACTTCAAAGAGTTCTGTGGAATTCCAAAGCAAGAGAGGTCAAGCCCCATCCAGCAGACTTCCTGCATGTCACCAAGAACTGCATGCCAACCTCCACCAGAACTTTCTGGGCAGACATCAAAGTTAAGGCTGCCCATAGGACAGCAGGAATACACTGAAACAAGGCTTTATAATAGCACTAACCTGTATTTCAATCTTAAAGATTCTTCCACCCCAGAAAGGCACATGGATCTACTTTATAACCATTGAAAGAAAATAGGAGTTGCTCTGCTCAAACTCCCAGAAGAGAAACCTAACCTTTGATCCCCATTTTCTCCTGTACCCATCTACAGATCCAACAACTCAAATCTCTCCTTAACAGCCAACTTAACTGGGGAACTGAACATATCTTGACCAAAATGGAACAGCTTAAATTATGCCTGTTCATTTTAATACAAAAAGTCCATGGGCCAAAACTTACAAGGAAAAGAGGGGTTTTCAAGGATTTTATTTTAAGTGGCACTACAATCGTATTGGTAATATACAACACTGATATCAGCCTTTCTCATGGGCATATACTAGTATGATAATGCCTGCTGAACCCAGAGTTACCAAGTTAGATCCAAGACACTGCATCATCAAGCATGTGATTCACCCCAAGTTTGCAATTTTGGTTTCTGTAATGCACTGGTATTAAGCATATAGCACCCATACAAGTAAATTTCCCACAAGCAGAAATATCGCAGAACATCTATTGCCAAAGTCTTAGGATACCCTGTTTACAAACAAAAAGAAGTAGAAAAGAAATCTCAATTGTAAATAACAATAATGCAGTAAACACAACGGAACCTACCTGCAGCAATTTCGTCGACTCTGGGAGAGAAGCCCTCATCAGCACCGCCCATGACAGAGAAGCCAAAGCGTTTGTCAGAAGACAGGAGGACCAGCTCCGTGGAGACCTCCATCTCCTGAAACATACAAGCACACCAGTCGTTGTCTTAACTTTCTCTCCAACAAGAATTGTACACTCACTAAAATTTCAATTGAAACTGGGTCAGGTTCTTTTGATATAAAAATCTAGATAAATGTATTCTTCAAGCAGAGGTTGGCTTTCGGGGATAGTAGTAGTTGGGATTTTTACTTGTTCGCTCCCTTCCTGAGGTAAAAATCCAGACTACTTGTACTAGTCTACTATCTCCACGACTCAACCCCTGCTTGGAGAATAGATGAAATATTCTTTCTTGATTGAGTGTATGTTACGTCTG
The DNA here is from genome assembly GCF_000003815.2 of Branchiostoma floridae. Classification (NCBI taxonomy): domain Eukaryota; kingdom Metazoa; phylum Chordata; class Leptocardii; order Amphioxiformes; family Branchiostomatidae; genus Branchiostoma; species Branchiostoma floridae. Next base: position 14,586,051 of record NC_049979.1, on the reverse strand, counting down.
TTGGAAAGAGTGTTTGATTAAACCATATTGCCAAAGCAGAAAAGCATTTGTTCTGAAACACAACATGTCTGATTCCAGTCACACTGATCACTTCAAATTTGGAAAGCTGCTTCCTAAATGTATTTAGGATATTGTGTTGGACACCCTACATTTCAACTTGTGGTTTACATGGGCGCGTTCATAATGAAGCTACGTGAAATTTTTAGCAGATTTTTCATTCTATGTTGAGCACATTTACCCTATATCGTGGGGAAAAATTGCCAACGTCAACTATACGTAGGTTCTTTTTTTATAGCAATTACAAACTACGATTAGTTAATCCCCACAAAAGGCACTTTTTCGCTGCTAGTGTACAACCGCACGACTTAGAACTGTGTACCTCCGACCTAGCGCACCGCTGCAAAACTTTACCTGCTAATTTCTTCAGTTACAAACAACCTTTCACCAATCTAACTTTAGAGATCAGTTCCGCTGGCTAAAAGGAAATTTCTCACCGCTAAAAACACACGTCCATGCAGCCGTTTATTTTTTGGCTCGAATCTCTTTTGGGTAGCCTGGATACCATACTCCAACCTCAAAAATATATTTCGTGTTACACGATAGATACTTGAGATCGGGCTGGGGTTTGGTAACCAGGCTATCTTCTAGGGTACCAACTCGGAGTAATACATCAATGAGACCTTATGGCATGTTAAACAGTAATAATGATGATGATGATGATATCTTTATTTCTGCCATAAAATACAAGCAGACTGCACTTAAAGTAAAGTTATGAAGAGCCATGGATAGCACTGTTTCATACCTTTGACCTGGTGAGTGATACTTTTTGGTATCTACTATCTTCCCTATCAAGCCTGACTGTAATTAAAGTAGGTTTCCAAAACACACAAGGTACTAATGCACTTCGTCTGCTACTAATGAAGAGGGTGTCTTCAGGGTGTTATTTTTTTGTGGTCACCATGAAATTAGACACTATGAGATAAGGGTACCTAATGAGTGCATGGTGGGACACCATTTTGTAACAACAATAAACAGAGAGAACCTACATCCCAGAACCTTTCAAGGAGGTACTCATCACTGGAGAAATCTTACTGCATCTAACATTCTTTATCTTTTCACTGGCTTACATCAGATTTCAAAGCATACCCTGATTGAGGACTGTTCCAGGCAAATAAAAACTTTGAAAGCTGTTGAAATCTACAAAATGATGTTCAAGGTTAAAAAAAGGATACACAATATGAACATATGTACATCAGCGGGGCCAAATTAATTTAAAATTAGAAATAAAATTTATTTCTTGATGAATGCAAATTGCCATGTTTGGCCATATGAACATCACTATAAAGAAGCAAAGTGAGTTACTAAAGGCATGCATCACTTTTGCAGATGGGTCTTCAGGAGCTGAATGTTGCAATGCAGCCATGCTGTAATCATATAGACATGCCCAGAAGCATACAATAGCCTGCTATTTGAAACAAGGCTTATCAGTGATCATTTCTTTCCCTTTGGCATCACTGCTATGTGCTGCATTCCTTTGGCAGCCTGGAAGTCTGAAATATGGTAATGCAATATCCACAAAAGGATTTTTGTCTGAACTTTAACACAATCCCAGAATTCTTCATATAATCAGAGAATAGTAAGTAATACCATCCTCAATCAAGGGGCCAGCATGCTGTATGTGTAAAGATGATACCAAACAGATCTACTTATTATCAGTCAAGTCCAAGGCCATGCTGAGCAGAGGCACCTGTAAAACATGTCCGATAAAACTGAGGGACAACAGGTCCTGGGCCACCACTGTGAGCAGGGATGAAAGCAGGAAGGAAAGCCACTGCAGAAATGGGTGCAGAGAAGGCACATGAGAGAGAGTAAAGTGACATAGGCAGGAAGATATGTGGAAGGTGACATACCAGCAGAGTCATGGTCAAAGTCAACACCCATGATCAGGGAAAGAGACGGAAACCATCCAATATGAAAGAAGAAGAGAAGAAAATTTGATAAGAGACAGGCAAAAACTGTAAAGAACATGATTCTGAAACATGTGAAACAATTCTGTCAACTGCAGTATTATCTTATCAGCACCATATTCTAGGCAACACCAGCATGTATAAAAGTAAGCACAGTGGTACTAGATTAGTGCTATTCAAAATATTCAGTGGCCAAATTCTCTGCACTTGAGGCTGGCATTAGTCCAGTGTAGATAATATGATATAGTTGTAAATAAAGGAACGATATGCCAAGCTCTTAAAGTAGAGTAGAGTAAGCTAGTACATACTAAGGTAACCTAGTAGAAACAAACTAGTGTATGTGTTTGCAGCTTGTGACAACTTCTCCTGCTGTGATCAGTCTACAAAAACACTTATTACCTTCAAGCAGAAAATGATTCATTTCCTATTGAGGTCAACTCTACAGGGAGCAGAGCAAATTGTTGAAAAAAAGAAAGGCACCCCTTTGCCTCTGTACTACTCAACAAATCCAAAACACACCCTAATTTTGGCATGACCCATGACTGGACTCTGACACTGAATGACACTCCAATGTCAAACAGAAGGTGAGTACTCCATATAATACCAGTACTACCTTTCTGACAATATGCTAAACAACAAGGAGATTAGGCAGATAAGTTTTCATTAGCTTCATCTTGATTCCAAGTTGTAGATAAGAAATTCCTTCCTGTCTTACTTCATAGTATACCATGTTTGACCCTGAATCTCCAGTTGTTCCCATTTGGCTAGGTAAGTGCCAAAAGTAAACCCAGCCCTTATCTGTACAGTAATGCACTAATGTTGACCCCAAGTCCTACCTCTGGATCCACAACATTTGGATCAGCAAAGTTTTCCTCTTCAGCCCCCTCCATCCTGGCTGCTTAGCGTCCCATTCCAAACAAAGCCTGGTCTTCTCTGTCAGTTTTAATACCGTCACACCATTCAGATCCACAACAAAACTTCACAAAAGGGTTGACCCTGCCACTCTTGTGAGGGGAACGTCCCAAACCCAGCTGGGAGCGGCCCACAAACCAGAGGCCCTACCAAGAGTTTGTTGCTGTTGTGAAGTGAAGTCCAGCGGGGAGGGAAAGGTTGTGTGTTTTCCCTGAAGAGAAGGTCGGCATGTGGGCTGCTGCACCAGTTTGGGGAGGAGCCAGCCACAGAAATGTGACAATGTACAGATGGTGGTGAGGGGTGGGAGGTGGGCCTGAGGGACTGGTCATGCCTGTCTTTCCCTACAAATAAACCTTCAAATTCCAATTAGTAATCAGAAACTATCAAAACCTATTGGCAGCAACCTTGACTAACCAGCTGCAGTGTACAGACTTTTTTGCTATCTGCTTCCTGGTCCAGACCCTAGGAAGGTCAGATATTGACAAACCAGTGAAATGATAGGCATGTAAGGAACAAGGCAGAAATTTATTATCATTTTTGTGTGACACTTAAGCCTGTGTTATGACACTCAGACATAGAGAAAAATTCCACTATAGGCAGGAGATGGATACTTCAGGAGCAACACCATCTGCCAACTCTAAGTAGAATACATGTATCAAGGATGTCAAACATCTTGTTTCAACTTTTTTTAGAGAAAAAAAAGGAAATAGAATTAAGAATTGCAAATATCACCGCATCACATTTTGACACCTGGATCATTCAATTCATCATCCTAGATATTTCGTTCTTTTTCTAATGTTGAAGAAACCGAACCATCACAGGCTGCTCCTACACTTCAACAGCCTTCTTCCATTACTGCAACATCAGTTCAAGGGAGGTCCATTTTTGTGTTCCTTTTTTGCCTTATAATGTGAACTGAAATAGGATTTGCCATGGTGCCATGGGACTGGCAGGGGATGGGGACAGGCTGGGACCAACTGGACAGCAGATGAAATATGACACAGCTGCTACTGGGATGGGGTGATAGATCTGATCATGGGCTGACCTGACATGCTGTCTGATTGATCAGATTCCATCATACAAAATTTCTGGTGACAGCATGTCAAAAACATGTACCCTATGGATGAAATAGATCAGTTCACAATAGACACAAAGATTCCATGAAATATGATGAATCTGATTTATATTCATTTTTAGATATTACTCTATTTCAAGAGACTGCGAAAAAAAACAATAAAAACTACCATACATTAGTCACAAAAAGTACAAAGAAGGTTTTACATTATGATTATCAAACAAAATCAGTGAAAGAACCTTTGGGCAGAAAGGCAATGATAAGTAACACTGCTTTTACTTTGAGCCCTTCATAAAACTACTGAAAAATGAGTAGATAATATTGACTAATTTTTTGTTACTTGACTTAATCCTCTTTGCCCCTTCTGGAGCACAGGGCCTCGGTGAGATGCCTCCACCTTCCTCGGTCTTTGGCGGTTGTCTTAGCCTCATGCCACGAGGTCTTTGCATGTTGTAGGTCCTTCATGACTCCTCGCCTCCACGACAGCCTAGGTCTACCTCTTCGTCTTTTGCCTTGGGGGTTCCATTCTAGGACTGCCCTCGTAATGGATGGTGGGGGTTTTCTTAGTGTGTGTCCAATCCACCTCCATTTCCTGCGCCTTATGGTGACCTCCACAGGTTCCTGGCCAGTTTTCTCCAGGAGGTCATGGTTGCTGATCTTATTTGGCCACCAAATGCCAAGGATGTAGCGGAGTCTTACATTGATGAAGGTTTGGAGTTTCTTAATGTTGGCTTGTGTTAGGCCCCAGGTTTCACAGCCATATAGTAGGATGGACTTGACATTGGATTCAAAGATACGTAGCTTTGTTCTGAGGGAGATGTTCCTGGCCCTCCAAACTGGTCTTAGTTGGACAAAGGCAGCCTTTCCCTTCCCTATGCGGGCTTCAATGTCCTTGGTCGCACCTCCGTCACTGCTGATGACACTGCCAAAGTATGTGAAATCCTTCACTGTCTCCAGCTCTATTCCTCTGCAGCACACAGGTTTGGCGTTCCCCACCGTTTTCACCCTCATCTCTTTAGTTTTTCCTGCGTTGATGATTAGTCCCACTTGGCCTGACTTGTGTTCTAACCTCTGGGTCTTCTCTCTCATCTGGCTGATGGTATGGCACAGAAGAGCAAGGTCGTCCGCGAAGTCTAAGTCATCTAACATGTCCGTCAATGTCCACTGAATTCCTGTCCTGGCATCTTTGGTAGTTTCCCTCATCACCCAGTCCAGTGCAGTTATAAATAGCAGCGGGCTCAAGAGGCACCCCTGTCGCACTCCGGTGGTCATGTTGAAGGGCTCTGTCAGATCTCCTTCGTGGGATACTTGTGCTTGGAAGTTGTTGTAGAAGACTTTGATCATGTTGATGATCTTTGGGGGGATTCCATAGTGGGCAAGGATGTTCCATAGTGATGTCCTGTCGAGTGAATCAAACGCTTTTTCATAGTCCACAAAAACAGCATACAGTTGTGAATTGAATTCTGTTGATTGCTCCACTATGACTCTTAGGGTTGCGATCTGGTCGCTACAAGATCTATTTGCTCGGAAGCCTGCTTGATTATCTCTTAGTTTGGTCTCCATTGCGTTTGCTGTTCTATTGAGGATGATCCTGCAGAGTAGCTTGCTGGCAACTGAGAGAAGCATGATGCCACGCCAGTTTTTACATTGTGTCAAGTCACCTTTCTTTGGCAGCTTTATAATAGTACCTCTCTTCCAGTCTGTGGGTGTCCTCTCTTCTAGCCAGATTCTGCTGAGTAGTGGATGCAGAGCTTCAACAGAAAGGTTACCTGCCTCTTTCCAGGCCTCTGGAGGAATTCCATCGGGTCCTGCGGCTTTCCCGTTCTTGAGTGAAGAGATGGCCTTGCGGATCTCTATCTTGCTTGGTGGGCCAGTGCGAATATCGAGCAATTCTATTGGGGGCTCAATTCGTTCTACGTTACAATTCGGATAATGAGGAAGAGTTAGATGATGATGAAATAGAAACCGAATGGTCGACCATCAAAGAAGCGTACACAAGCACATGTGAAGAGGTTCTGGGAAAGGTAAAGCGGGAGAGGAAGGAATGGATGAGCGAGGGCACATGGGAGAAAGTGGAGGAAAGACGCAAACTGAAAGCAAACATCGAGAACTGCAGAACCAGGAACCAGAAGGCCAATGCCATGAAGCAGTACAACTCAGCTGACAGGAAAGTAAAGAAAAGTTGCAGGAGAGATAAAAGGAAGTGGATCTCAGACAAGGCTGCCGAGGCAGAAGAGGCCGCGTCAAAGCAGGATATGAAAACCCTCTATAGAATCACCAAAACACTGAGTGGGAAAAGAAGACAAATAAACAAGCCAGTACAAGACAAGAATGGTGAACTGCTTGCAACAAAGGAGCAACAAATGGAACGCTGGAGAGACCACTTTAAAGAAATTCTCAATCGCACACCTCCACCGAATCCCCCGGAAATTGAATTTTTTGTCATAACTGACAAAAAATAGTTAATGTGTGATGAAATAGCCAGCCCTTCAAAGAACATGCAAGGTTTTCTTAATAGCAATCTTATACCTTTATCAATAAATATGGGTTCTCCAGAGAGTACCATCAATAAAATAATATCTGTTGCTTTGACTTGAATTACCATTTTATTAACACACCTTAAAACATAACTGGCAAGTATGCATACAATGCTAAAACTACTGCCCCACAGTGGGTATATCACTGTGATACCTGCACTCATGGTTTATAGTTCATCCTGCATACTACATCTTACATCTCACAGGTTCAGACAGCAGACAGGGTTCACTGGGTTAACTTTGATGAACAAAAGGTGCAAACTCAAGGATCCTCCTCCTCAGCATATTTAAACTCTGGTCTTTTTCTCTTTGACAGCAATGACCTTGAAGTCCCTTGAAGTGTCGCCACCCCAGACGGCACTGCTCAATAGGGGGGATATTGGAAAAGCCAGGTGGCCGCTTCATGAACTGACTTTCTACAGAATGAAGCAGTTATCATAATCAATGTTGAGCACAAGCCATGCAGGGTAATTAGCCACATTTGAACTTGAGCCAGATTGAAACCAAATGCACACATAAACCTAAGGGGACAAAAGTTCCCTAATATCAAGTCTGCTGTGATTGATGTGTCTAGCAAAATGTCCAGGAATTGGAGAAAAATATCAATAATGCAGAGACTGATAATACATGTATGTACCTGTTTATTTCCACTACTTACTTCTGAGGATAACACAAAACGTCAGTTACGGGAATGCATCAGTTGTTTGAAAAAATGTGCTTGGAAAACTTAGCTTGAAGAAGCTTGTTCCAAGCTAAGTCACCCCTGTAACTTAACAGGTGTTCACTATAAAAACGACCTCAATTGTAATCAATATTTACCACACTCCTGGACCCAGCAGGATCAGAGACATCAAATGGAACAATTGGTCCAATCAAGACTGAGGTATCCTGATAAGGAACCTGGAAGTTGTCCCAATGCAAGTATTGATTTTAACTTCCTCCTCTTCCAATTCACTTCACAGAAAGTAAATGGTGCAATTTATTGATTGTATTCAGGAAGTAATCAATAGAACTCACTATCAGCAATAGAAAACACCTGCTGTCTGATAAAGTACAGCTTGGTAAGATGCCATAAAATACCAATCTTAATATCATTAATTATTTCTTACTTTGGATTCTGACAATTGATCTGAATCGGGGAGAAATCGAAAACCTACACTACTACCAGTACCTTACACAATTAGGCTTGTAAAGTTCAGTAGAATGGCATAAAAGATGAGTTTTGATTCTATTGTGATTTTCTTCTGTTTCAACCTTACCCAAGTTCATGTTAAAGTTCACCAGGGGGAAAAGGTATATAACAAGGGAGCTTGACAATATAGGGATAATCCTTGGGCATGCTACATCATTGATACTAAAGTGATGCTGTTATCCATTTTGGTGAGCAAGGACAGAAAGCACCATAACTGAATACATGATCTTCAACATTGATGGTAGCTATAGGACCCATTTTAGAGTGTGAGGGAGTGGATGGGGTTTAATGGAAGTGTGAGTACTTCGTTGAATTAACTTTCTCTTGAGGCTCAACTTCATAGGATGATGCACTAGCCAATAGTAAGATATATCTTGTGGCAAGGTATTGAAAAATTGTTACACAAGTGTTCTCCAGATACTCTAAGGCATCTGCCTCTTAGCCTGGTATCCAGCCATATTATAGCTCCCGAATCTCTTCTGTTCTCTCCCGCAAAGAGTATTTGCGGAGATGACAGAAGAGACTCGGGAGCTATAATACAGCTGGATACCAGGCTATCTGCTTCTAGTAAACCACTATGCTATCTCCAAGCTGTGTCTTTGCCAACTACCGGCCAGCCAAGCTGGATAAAAAAAAGGCGTCCTCACGTTCAGATGTGTGAGCACCAGCCCAAAAATATTTACCCAAATCTGGATGTTTCCTAGGCAGGCTAAGGAGGTCATATGGAACAAACACACAGCCAAGTTTCTATTTGCAGATTCCAGCTGTTTTTCATCTCAGTGAGCCCCAGTCCAGGGTGGAAGGGCCAGGGCCAGGGGTGGGCTCTAGCTGCCAAGAATTTTTCAGGGAATGATGACAGGATGAGCAGATTTAACTAAAATTTTGAGAGAATTTCTACAAAGCCTGTTCAGAAATTTCATATCTTCAGAATCAGACAATTGATCTTTCCCCCGAATTTTGTATTTCACAAGTTGTATGATGCAACAAAATTCCAACATAGGCCTTAACAACATTGGCCTTAACAACACAAAGCCAGGGCATGTCTGTGAGCCACCTAGCATGTACCCTCTGAACTGCACTCATTTGCAAAGGCGTCATGCTCATGCGGAGTAACATGGTATCATGGCATTTTGTATGTTGCCACTTGAAGGCTTGAGCATGGGCCTGAAATAAAGACTGTATGCATACAATGAAATCTCTGTCCAGTACCTTGAAATTACTCACCACAGAGCCCTCCCTTCTTGGAATCAGTACCCTGTCCTTCATGGATGACCTTCACTTTCCTCCAAATCAGCAGTGATAATTTGAGGTTCTTCTATGAAGACTAGACCATTTGGACGACAACTTGTAGCAGTGCGGCGCAAAACACAACCTGGCGGCAAAAAAATTGAGGTGCATGAGCCCACACTTATTTTGCTGTTTGTTACTCATGTGTTATGGTACTGTCATCATTGAATATCAGAAAGTAAGGAAAGCAATGAAAATGCAAGCACACAATTGATTGTCATATAAAATTTGTCCAGTCATGCGATGCTTAAAGAATAAATATCGATTTTATGGAATCCACTTCTAAGAAACATGCGATCCTTCAGAATTCATATGATCCACTTCTAAGAAATACTTGTATATTATCCTTATGGAGTTCATACTAATCTTACAGATACATGTAAGTTTTGCAAAGGAGACATATGACTTTTACTGAATAGATATATCATCATCATCGGTCAGCTGCGGCGCAGGCGACTGTAAGTTTCTTCCAAGACCAAGATATAATCCAAACTAAATTCTTGGACCAACGCATGGGTAGCGTTACGTGAGCGGCAAAGTCAAGATGTCAGACTCTGGACCTCCATTTCTCAATGTTTTGGCTTTAAAGAACTTACAGGCTTTATATCCCATCCTGCTAAACACAAAAACCTGTGGAAGTGGATCGTATGAATTGCGTAAAATTTGCATATTGTATATTTTGTTAGGATTGTATGAATACTTGGGTCAATCAGTTAGGAGTAAAATCAATTCCAATCTATCATCCAAATTGTAATTATTAGATGTAGGGATGTAAACTATTGACCTGAACATGCCACACACACCCCTAAAGGACCTCTGCTTTAGGCAGGTTTCCTCCTGAAAACTGGACTTACCGGTATTGGACTGTTTCTCACAGGACCTCAACAATGAAGCAATGCTGTACAGCTGATTGATATATCAAACACAACATGTATCTTCAAGTAAATCAAACATTGCATCAGGACAGGGCAATACCAACATTAACCCAGAGAAAGACCTACTGCAGCTATCTATAGGGCCACCTTCCCACAATTGCATGACATCAGCTGTCTGTGAATCTCAACCATGTAGAAGGGAAAGTACTAGTCATCAAAACCCATTTATCATGATGGTCTACTATGTAATAGCCATTAAACTGCCATTGAAGGGTCATATATAGTCTCTCAAGGGTTGTTGCCTATGGTGCAATTGCTAGTATCTAAGTACAGTAGAAGCCAGTTAATTGCACAACGGATGATCGCACACTTCTGTTAATTAATTGCACGAAATCCCAAAATCGCATGGCAGTGCGGTCCAGTTTATATCATAACTTTGCTTTGTTGCACCATTCGGATAATTGCACGGCATGCACTGGAAATTGGGTGTGCAATGAAGTGGCTTCACCTGTATGTACATGTAGCATTCCGTAAGTAGCATTTTTCCTGCCTCTTCTGCACCAGCCGTACAGTGACACTGACAACTGGAAAAGGGATCAAATGTTAGGAACCACATTGTTGGTACAGCACACAAACATACTGTCCACATGGTGCCAGTGTTGTTCTGTTCTAGGCACACTGTGGTAACAACTGTTCACACACAGATGTTGTCTTACAGTACCAACAAGTAACATGCATTGGCATAATACCGGTAGTAAGACTTATACCGGTAGATTAAAAATACTGGAACTTAAAGAGATCTACACATGCAACAATAGTTATTTCTGAGCTGTGCACATTTCAGACATCTAGGTGTCCAATACATCATTTACAAAGCATTGATAACAATGCATTCGAAGACAACAAGTCCAAAAGTTTTCAGTATCTTTTTTGGGGTAGGCAGCTCGTCGTGGGACGAACACACTGTCACATTCATTGCCAAATTTATAGATCATAATTACACATGCTCACGGCACAAGACGAACATGATTCAACAACAATCTTGAATTTCTGTTGGTGACCTACAACTCATGTAAAAGTGTGAAGAACCGTTGCATAATAGAACGGATCTACGACTGAATGGGCAAAATTGAACGTACGCAGCCATTTTCCCGCCATTTTTATATCTACGATAGCAGTGAAGTGTTACGTCATAGCGGTTGTGACGGACAGAAGTTAAATGAAAATTCTTGACAGTATACGTCCGTTTTCTCATGACATTTTGTATGCTCATGCAGGTTTATGTTTTATGCATTTACTGACAGAAAAGGAAGGAACATCAGAGGATGTATAAATGTACATAGCGGCAGTTAATTATGCCGTGTTTCTTCCTACCGGTATTTTTTACCCCCTCCCAACCACGCGCCCGTTCGCCGTGCAATTCCGCGGCGTGTTACAATTACAATACGCTTTTAGCAGGACAAGAGTGGCAGAAAAGTTTCACAGAAGAAGTGGCAAGGGTAACCTATAACAGCAACATGTAACTGGAGAAAATGATGCGTTGACAATTTGTCAAATCAGTATGGCTAGAGAAATCGTCGTAAACGTACCGGTATTATGATAATAGATGTTACAACTGCTAGTGCTGCACCATATTCACCTTGTACTTTTATATTACATCTGTGGAAGTTATATCCCCTCTTCTGCAGACTCTCACCTTCAATGTTGGCATCTTACATCTTATATCAAGAGGCATCTTGAATGGAAATATTTGATGTATTTTTCTGTTACCTTAGGCCACACCAATTTTATTTGTCCATTTTTTTCGTTTAAAAAAAATCTTTAGGCCACACCAATTTAATTTCTTGGTTCACGGATTTTTTCATAAAAAATATGGAGCGATAGGGCGAAAAAAAAATAGAAATAAAAATTGTAAAATGGTTGGGTTAAAGGTAAGGTCTAATCCAAAACATAAATAATAAAACGTTTTCAGCTTGAAAAAAGTACAAAAACACTATTACTGTACAGTGACAGCACCTGTTCATTGAAAATTACAAAAGTAGTGTCAATTTTTGTGTTTGTCCCATTTTTCATGAATGAAAAATATAGCTGCAATAATAATACCCACATTTTAAGGAGGTTATAATATAAAAGCCTATTTGCTGCACCAGACAGTTGGTGAATGGTTTCATTAATGGTGGAAATTTGCTAAGTGGTAATTTTTATTTTTATTTTATTTTCCAAAAAATAGGAGCGAGCAAATCCGTGAACCAATCAATTAAATTGGTATGGCCTTAAGTCCCCAAAAAAATAATATAGGTTTTTTCTATCACAAAACTTGTAAATATTACCATTTTAGAGCCACATACACATTATTTCAGTCTAAAAACAATGCTTGTTATTGAGAACATTGGTAACAAATCAGTTCTTTTTGTATGTTATTTATTTTTTGAAAAAATTCATTTTGTACTCTTTTTGACCCGCCAGTCCAATTTTTATCCTTAAAAAATACGAGAAGCAAGAAATAAAATTGGTGTGGCCTAATGGCTTGAATTTAACCTGAAAAGGGAAAAGTTAGATAAACAATGAGGAAACTGCAGTATTATGGAAAGCCGCTAGGAAAGCCATTATGAAACTTCACATTCGTTTTTCCAAACCCTGCATAGCTGATGAAGATCCATCCATGACTTCTCAATTCAAGCTAGAAACATACACAGCCACTTACTGCCAAATAAACAATACACAAAACATAAACTTCTTGCCTGAGGTAATCAACACACCCATTCACGTAATTTTACTTGCATCTGGTCAGATAATCAGTGACATATCAATAGTATGCTCAAATAGCAGTTTGCAAAAATCTATTCAACATTAAAAAAACAATTCTCATAAGCACACAATGTATGCAGCACATATTGTCCAAAATGTTAAAAACAGAACGATAAAAAATTTAATGAAAGTACATACTGGTACCTGCAGTATATTGCACTACAGTAGCCCATTTTTAAACCTTAAAACAGCATGATGAAGATTCAAAATGCATTCTCACCTGAAAACACTTGGACTGACATTGTAGATGTCAGTATACTAGCACTCTACTGATGTTTTAGACTGTATGTTGCTAAAAGCTATGAAAGTAGAAATTGGATAAAGCGTACTCTGTACCTAAATGTAGCTGTAGCTTTGGTAGAGGGCACAGCTTACTCCTCTAGGCCAGTATTAAATCCTTTTGCTTCTTGTCACAGCTGTAACACAGCCACTGTAATCCACTACCTGCAGTTTACTTAGCACACCCAGCCCAGGTTGGCTTGCCTGGCAACATATGCTCAGACATAACATAGCCATAATCATCATAACAGCATTTGTAAATTTTACTTGTACTGAGTTGTAGGCCTGGGAATTATCAAAATGTTACTGGGGAGACTTGGAGGGCATTCCAAAACAAGCCCTGGTGCTTGGTAGCCACTTGACGAGAACAGGAGCACCACTTGTTGTGTGGTCGAAATCTTTTCCTGCAAAGCTACACTGGTAATGTCAACATGGCGTAGCCATTATTTGGGTTTGATCCACACGGCCTAGCTTTAAACAGGACATCCTTTCATTCATGTTATGAAATATGTACAATGCTTTGATTGAGTTAGGATACGACCTTTGAACATTAGACCATGATCATAAAGCACACTGTGGATTTGTCTACTGCCATTATGAAACAAACTTCCATTCCATGGGAAAATGTAACTTGTAATAAACTACATATAAAAGACTGAATAGTACAATACATGTACTTCAAGAAATTTTATTGGCTCCTCCAAATCCTACTTGGGAATAAAATAATCTTTTACATATTCATCTATTTTTACGGTTCACCAAGTCATTATGCTATATGTAACGTTACATATATACATACTGATATGTAATTGTTTTACTTTATTTAGTGTCATTTAGTCCAATAAGGCTGGGCACAGCCAAATGATGCTTATAAACCTGGTACTACCTGTAATTGCTAAACAGATAAGAGGTCCCACTGTCTCAGTGCAAACAAACCTGTTACTGTGTGGCCTAATAGGATATCATTAAGGGGTGCTTCTATTGTTGTAGCATATCTCATGTCAACAAGACACACTCCTCTTTTGAAACAAACTGTTAGGCTTTCAATTATAGAATGACATCCATGAATAAGGAAGTAGCACACCTGTATCAGTTACTGGTCTGTAAGGTCAATCCTAAAACAATGGACAGATTGTGTACACACAACGTTCTGGAAAATCCAGTCATTTCAAAAATTGCAAAACTGCACACCATTACACATATCTGATTTTATTGATACATCAATAGTATATAGTAGGGAGGTCTAAGAAATCTAGTTCCCAAACAGCTTCAGCTATATTTGTATCAGTCAAGTGTTACAACCTTGCACCATAACACACCTGCTCCACGGATACCCCACTTTTGCGCAGAGGCTAGATTGAAAAGTACTCTTGTTAGCTTGATTGAGTGGAACCTTTTAGTTTTACATAAGGATGTGTAGATATGTACAAAAAAGGAGACCTGCCATATTGCAATCTAGTAACCCTACCAACTTTAATTTGATCTTATCAGACGTGCTAAAACCCTGCCAAAGTACTCTAACTTAGTCTAAGACTGCACAGTCAAGGCTCGTAGGTAAGGAAGAAATTTTATTCAAAAGAACCATGGAAATTGTGTCATTTGTCCCTTTCTCAAGCCTGAATACACAACAGGTGTTGGTGTTTGTTTGGCACTGACACCTTAGCTCTAAGGAACCCTAAAACCAATTTTATTACATGGAAAATCTCATTCTCAGGGAGATGCAGTTAGTGCTTGTGATGCCATGGTAGTGTAGCCATTTGAAACATGTACTTATGCACTACCATCCACCTCCTCAGGACTTACAATAAGGCAATCCCAAGATAGATTTCACTATGTTCTAGTTTGTTACTGACTTTAGAAACTTCTCAAGGGACTTCTGGGTTTCCAAACAAATCAAATAACCAAACAAAAATAAAAATAAAATAAGGAATTCAATTTGATTGTTATTTTCATATAACATAACAGTTAACTAGATATGTACTAGCACCTATGATCACATTCCCAATTACTAGTACTTGGACAATGTTTACATCAATTATAAGATTTTCTCAAGGAATGTTTTACAGAAGCAAAATAGATACTATGAATCAACAGTACCAACGACCCTATAACTTTTCATATCCTTAGAGACTTGTAAGAGTAACTAATATTAACGTAAGGAGGGAGTCATTACATAACGCTTTGATACCACATTATGCATGCCCATGTATTAGTTTTCATATGGATATTTAAGTACTTGATTGTGACTTTGTTATGCCAGGGAGGTCATAGGGAAACTCTAGTATATTTAATAGTAACTTCCTTGGTTACACTTACAAATCTCGACTCCCCTAATCTTAATTAACCAGCATTCAATGAACAATGCTGACTTTTAAAGATAATCTAGGAAAGAAACGTAAGGTTACCTGTAGTGTAAGACTCCAGATCGTCAGAAAGAACTCCACAAAACTGTTTGCAGGGTTGTTGACCTCTCAACCATGAACTATAGAAGAGAACACTCTGAACATACCTATCATGTCACTGTGCTGTAAACATTCCACTTTTTGTCAATGCCTAGGCTCAACGCTCTTTTCAGGTATGGAGCTTTTAGTAGAATCGTTTGGGTATATTGTAGGGGGGGCAGTGAAAGTGACGTCATGCGTGCCCACTCTGTGGTGCAAAGTGCAAACAACATTCCGGTGAAGCCTGGGACAGCATTACTGTAGACGGATGTGTGTTAGCAGGTGACACAATCTCACAGTTATTGTGATGTTGTCTTTAACTGCATCTGTACATGGGTACTTGTGGTACTACTAGAAACGTTAACCTTAATGTAATTCATTTATGAAAATCATACAGTAACGTTGTATTATGACACCAGCTAGTAAAAATGATGGCATTTACAAATATTTGTATAGCAAGAAAAGAGTAAAAGTTATTTTAACTAAAACCTACAAGAAAATCATTATTATCATACAAAGAAGCTCGTTGATCTGAGAGATACCACTAAACCTGAATTTCCTGCCCCCCTCCCCCATTGCCAACACACACGTTGAACTTGTGGGGGGAATTTATTCCTGGTACAAAGTAAGCGTATGTGAATACAAAGACCACAAATAAGCAGATAAATAATCAGTAAAATATTGGTATGCTTTTACAATGTATCAACGCCCATATTCGTCCAACAGATGTCCTTATGGGGCTCATTTTTGCGAGTCTTTTCAAGGTCTCACGCTGGTTTCGGAAGTTGGCGTGCGCAGTAAAAAATCACGTCTTGCATTAAATATGTGGAAAAACAAGCAGTAAGACGTGTAAACACGACCTGAAACCATTCATCTGCTTGAAGACTGAATGTTATGATGACCAAACCTACCGTCCTTCAGAAATTCCCCAATTCAGACAAGCATGTCCCAAGCACTGAAGCAGGCTAGCTGCAGTGAAGTTTTGATCTTCGTTTTGTTTGTAAAATGGAGGCAACATCAGCTCGGCCGCTGATTGGTCGGCTGTTTGAGAGAGGTTCTTCTGGGGTCACAAGCGCGCGAAATTCAGATTTTGACTATTCAAGCAGATGGGGTGGAACTTCATGGAAGTAACGTTAACGTTACATTGTATATTTCAAACTCTAATGTGTCTATAGCAACGTGTCTACAGTCTTATCTATAATCTAGATCCATGTCAACGTTGCACGGCCAAGTGTGCACGAAGACTTGATAAAACTATCTCTATTAAAGATCCCAAAAGCAGAGCCAAACAAATCATGCCTGCTCCAGATTCCCTCTGTCTGTCAGTAAGTCATTCTTTAGAACGTTGCGTTCGATGATGCAGGCGCGGTTGCCATGCCAACTTGACAACAGGGAATACTGAGCAAAAAAAAAATGTCGGAGAGGACCATAGCTCCGTCCGCCATCTCTGACGTGTTGATCAGTGAACAGAGTGAAGGTCAGGAGGAGAACCTTGAAGCGCAAACACGGTAGAGAATGTTGTGTCACTGACAAATGCAGCGAAAAAAATACGTTACCTTTAAGAAAAGAGTCAGTTAAAACGTTCAAATGGTTTTGTTGTGGGCTGAAAATCTGCCGATACTTTTACTTCAACTCAACGAACTGACGAACGTGTCAGTTCTGTCGTCACACCAAAGCCGTTGAACATCAACCGATTTCGTTATATTCGACCCATTCAACATCAGTAACGTTATGGTTAACAGTTACCATAACAAACTGTGGCGGGGTTCATTTGGTTGTTATCTAACGATTTTACCCACGTCAGGCAATAAAACTAGGATGCCACCATTTCGTATGATTTCCAAATCCGCTGATATGTAACTAAACGCCACATTGGGAACCGAAGAGCAGTAACGTTAACGTT
Source organism: Branchiostoma floridae (assembly GCF_000003815.2). Classification (NCBI taxonomy): domain Eukaryota; kingdom Metazoa; phylum Chordata; class Leptocardii; order Amphioxiformes; family Branchiostomatidae; genus Branchiostoma; species Branchiostoma floridae. The sequence goes on along the minus strand of NC_049979.1, from coordinate 14,568,775 downwards.
AAGCTAAATGTGGATCCGAATAAAATCAAGTCAAGTCAAGTTTATAGATGATAAAGTTAAAAGTCAGTTGGACGTTAGATCTGGCAATATGTTGTGTGTTTATACATTTGTACTATGTACGCTCGCGGTAAAGTCTTTGCTCTGCTTGCACTATTTGAAGCACGCGGTCACGATCACGGGACGTCTCGGGTCTCCCTAGTCTTCAGACGGCCTGGGAAACCTCTAAGGTAAGAAAGCCAATAGATTCTATGGAGTAAATTACTGTACAGCCTTTGCTGCAGTAGTAACGTTTAATACTGTAGTACTAGTCGGGATCTGCTCAGTATCAATGATTGAGAAAGGTATTACAAAAAGAAACAGCGCAGCATCTTTACATAGCAACTCAATATATAGCCTGGGTACCATCCGGAAAGGACAGTTCGCTCCGGCGTTTATTATACACTAATTGATAAGTCGCTTCTTGCTCTGACAGTCATTTTACACTACACATATGCCGTCGCTTCTCTGTTCCAGCAGAAGCTAACAAAGGGGCGAAGTACTACCTGGATGGTACCCATGTTAGTATTGATACGTATTGGACGTAACAGCTGAGGTAATATCCTTTGTGTGGCCTGGTGTTTAGCGACCATATGTTTGAAGATGAGATGGCCAGGGATTAATCCCTATCTAAGCACCATTCTTAAGAGTCACTAATGGACCTGGATATCCTATGCTTAATGTGCCCTTCTGTTGTACTAATCAAAATATTATGTGAATTATAAACGTTAATCTTATCAATCTTCGTCTGTCTCACACCTGACACTCCGCGGACGGTCTTTTACACCAGGGTATGTCGCGTCGTGGGAAAACATTGGCAGCTGAGCCTGCTACAAGGTTGGTCGTCGTCATTGCGCAACGCCTATTTGTCATTTACCATGAACAACCCATTGCGAATTCAAGGGACCATTTCAAGAACACAAGGGCAATGTCAATGGTGTAACATCACAACTATTACTTTACTAGTTTCTGTTTCCTTGAAAACACAATTGAACGTACAATCAGCAACGTGATGGTATCGAAGAGTTGTACATATGTCATGAAACGACGATAAAAAGGCAATATCTCATGAACTTCTTTACTCTATAGCACCAGAAAAAAAGCTATGAGAGAGACCGTTATCATGTCATTATGTGTTGTCCCTCCATGAATGAGGGAAGAAGACCTTGTAATTGGCCTGTTGTTTACTAATCAGGGAGGATGGAAGAGACGTGCCTGATATTTCGGATGAAGACAGGTCAGCCGCACCGGAGAAGGGCAGTGAGAAGACACCAGCTGATCCGAGAGATGAAGAATATGAAAAAGAGCAGGGTAAATGGAGCTGTTCTCAAGATTCAGCTGGTTACCTGAATCAACCAAATGTAGGGAGGGGAAATCATAGCTTTTTCTGGCCGCCCCTTTTTTGTGACAATCAAAACGGGGCAACTACAAAACGTTCATGATGATTTTCGGTCTCAGTATGATTAACGTTACCTACCTGACTGACTTACAAGTAAAGTAACAATGCGATTCAGAGTGATTCAGCTGGTAGAAATATAGAAACAGTATCATATTAAAAACACCTAAATGAAAGATACTAAAATATATTGTGCTTCAAAAGTGTCACGGAGTTTGGCTGTCATGGACAAATTTAGATCGTTGAAGATTCAATACGGATTTTAAAACAAGTACCTAAGCAGCTTCAGGTAATCATTCAAAATGATTTTGAAATATGAATAATAATGTTATCTCGGTCAGTTAAGCTGTATTGGTAGAAGCCATTCTGGATGAAGTTGAACTCCAGCTTCCAACACAAGAAATTGGACTTACCCAAATTTCGTCTGATCGACTCCAGTTGCAGTGTTCATGAATTGACAATCCACTGCTTCTGCACACGTGACTAGGTGAGCAGTGGATCATATTGATAATGTCTATGGCGCCCTCCGTCCCTGTTTAGGGACAGTTGTATGGCACTGATATAGATGGCTTCTTTGATGCCTCTAGCAAAAAAAGTCTGGCTCTGTGTCCAGGATTCTCATTTTGTCCAGGTGGCTAAAGATGAATATGTTGAGAAACTTCTGACGTTGTTGAACTCGGGCGTTGAGCGCGTGGTTTGAGCGTGGCTCGATACTTTGCGCAATTTGTAAACGCTCTCCACTAATTAACAAGAAAGAAAGATGATAGCAAACAGTATTACTGTTGATGGCATTGAATACCACACACTTTTTCCAGATCCAGACCGTTACTTTGGTGGCTAAATGTTGCAAAATTGACAAATGCTGATAACGTTATAATTTCTCACGTTTGCTTTAGCTGAAAGCGTTTCAATGCGTTTCGAAGAGGTTACGCATTGACGAAATCACACTATTCACGCAAAAGAAATGGATGAATACTTCTTATTCCATGCGTGGATATGTATGTACAGACCCAATGCATTTATGGCAGTACAACATATATACAAGTGTGCATTTCATCGATGTGATGGAGAGGATCCAATTCGCCATAAAACGAGACCACATGAGCGTATTACCCTCATGCTAATGCCAAAAAAGAATATGTGCTCACTGCTGTTCCTTTAGCGAAAAATCAGCATTTGGGACCAGCTACTGCCTCAGTTATTTCAAAACGTGACGTTTGTCTGTCCGTCCGTTTTGTAGGGGGCGCTGTAGGTCCGTCAGCAGGTTATTTTCAGGGCAAGAGATATAGGTAAGCTAGAGCTAATCGTTTCCCTGTCGTTTGTACGTTGGTTTGTTTGGTTGTCAAGAATCTGTCAAAATTTGATTTGGGGGCTTCATAAACTGAAATTATAGTGGAACTATGGTGCTTTTTATCTCCTCAAGTCCATGCAAATATAGATACTTATGACTTGTTCCGCAGATTAAAATATTTGTGAATATGTCGGTCGATTAATATTATTACAAAGAGTTAAAGGAGCAATAGAAATCCTTGTTCCCGTTTGCAGCCAAGAGAGTATTTGTATACCGTAACTAAATGTAACCAAGTAGGTTTTTGTCTGCCTTGTTTCCAGCTCAATCGTAACGGCAAGCACGGTAGCAGGTAAGTCGAATTTCATACTCCTACGAGAACTGCAGTTTATGGTGTTTATTTTACAGTACTACCGTACCAACTTAGCTGTGGTATTCATGAGATCGGTTGGGGTTGTAAACGTTTTAGTTATGTGCCTGCGCGTCTTTGTTGAGTCTGTTTTATGTTTTTCGTTGCAGAATTCGCCGAATCTTATAGAAGAGGTTCGTCACTAGCCTCATCGACAAGCTACAGGAGCAGCATAGTACGTGCTGATCACAATACCTCATAGAGAAAGCTGTTTGTTTTAATCGTGAGTCAGAATGGTCCGTAAGCAGGTGCCGTACATGTCCCGTCTTTTACACATGTATAATGCATGCGGTCGCACCCCTTTTCCAACTTCAAATCCAGAAAATGTCAATTTTGTCAATGTGTACAGCAGAACTTTACCGACTAACGTTATACCCATGCCACCTCTCATCCAACAGTCACAAGGATCTACAGTGTCTGGCTTCAGCACATCCAGGGGCAGCATATCGTCCTATGAGAGTGGTGAGTAATGTCACCTGTAGCACTGCTTTGATATGGGATCCATTTGTAGCTCTTGCTTGAATCTGTAACATCATCGGCCAACGTGGGATAACCGCATTTTGACGCGAGACTCGAGACGCTGGTTATTCATCAAATGAATTTCCAGACCAAAGGCCCACGGTCTAATGTTAGGTCCGGAAGTATTTGATGAAAGATTCACATGCTGCAATACTTCCAGAACTGGTGTCCTTTGTACTAACAAACCGGTTTAACGGTGTTCACAGAGGGCAGGGCCCAGAGGCTTTCTAGCATTCTGAAGAAGCCCAACAGATCCCTGGCGAAGGAGCAGGCACTCAACGAGTTTTCGAAGGTAACGTCAATTGTGTCATACGGGTTTTCGAAGGTAACGTCATGCGCTCACGATACGGTGGAAAACACGGAAAAGGGAGCAAGACCTCCATCAACAGGAATCTGATCAGAGCAAAAGAAGTATAAATGTTACCACGATAACTGCTCGACCTACACCGGTACTCAGTACATCTATATGTAATGCACATTTCCAAGGACATTATATGATATAACGTCCTTGACATTTCTTATTATTGTTTCGTGGGAGATATAACGTTAATGATCTTAAAGCTGAAAACATGTCGGAATCCCTTTGTGCTGACCCTCAGACTGATGAGCACCTGGCCTATATCCGGGACGAGGCGCTGAAGAACCAAGTGGAGGTGAAGTCTGCATTTCCTTTAGTAGTTTTTGATAACTGGCTTTTTTTGCATATGTCGTCACGGATTTAACGAGGCGTAGGTCTGCAGAAAACGAATGTGACAGATTGACGAGATTGCTTCCTAGTAGCAGACATACCTGTAAACAACGACTGCTATAACTTGGCGATAATACCATATTTCAGTTGCCGATCGGACTTCTTATAACCATGAAGAAAGAGGTTTTGATGGTCGTACAGGAGACCGCAAAAGGTAAGAAACCCGACATGCCCATGGGTTATTACATGGCCTCACAATACAACTGAGAAAGATCAGCGAATCAGCTGTAAATTCAGCACCAAGGAGAAACCTGGAATGAAGTGAGGCCGGGTTTCAGGCGATATCAACTCGGCAACGTTGCCTTTTCCTACACTAACAGCGATGGAAGAAATGATAGACTTTTTGCCAGCAACTTCAGTTTTGCCACTCATATATGTGCGTGTTTTACAATTTACAATCTTAGAAAAAAATGCAATTCATTACAACCTACATGTTTCCAGATTTGTGACAACATATCTTCATACACTGTATAGTATTTCATGTTTGTGTACGTGTTAATACACATGTAGTCTACATTATCACTAGCCTCTGAATATCATTTCTGCCGCCCAGAGTACCAGAAGACCGTAGGACCGCACCACAGGCTGACGATGGATGCTCTGAAACGAGTGGATGAACTTGCAGAGGAAATTAAAAGAATGGGATTTTAGTCTTATATGTCACAAAAAAAGTTTTTGTCTTACTCGCAACATACAACATACATAGTATCAGTCTCTATCTTACTTCTCAACTAACGGTGCTGCATAATTTTGGCGCTGGTTTGAGGGGAACCAAAATTCACTGCACTCTTCTATTTCCTTTATTGCACAAATAACCCCCAATAACATTATACTGTAACACTACATAGAGAAGACTGCAGCACAACTAGAGTCACTGCAAATGCCTGTTACATGTTTGTGACTTTCAAAGTCCACAGTGACCTATCTATACAGCTCCGTTGCTTGACCTGAAGATGATTGAATCTACTGTGTGAAAAAGATAAGATCTTTAGTCCTTGGTGGACAAGAATCTACGATATGTACAAAACTGTCACCCTTATTTTCATCACCAACATCACATTTACCCTATAATCTCTCTAAATCAATCATTATTATCTGCATCATTAATTATCTTCGTAAAAACTGCTCTAGGCACCACCATTCAATGCAAAGGCCTCATTACTCAAGATATGAATATAAAATCATCTCCAAAAATAAGTCACCTCTTCTCCACAAAATGTACAAACAGGATCAATATCATTCAGAGTATTGCAAGTTTACAGAAATTCCAAAATGTGTCAAAAAGCACCCATTACAAATAATTATAAATGTACAGTTAATCAAAGACGCTGGTCATTCTAAAAATACCATCCTTCTATGCAGAGCTGTAACTGCATCCTCTACAAGTCCTTGTGAATTTGACTCTGCTTTTCCAGGCAGTGATTTTCACCTTTAGAGCATCTGTTTTATACAATACTAATGCCTTATTTGGTACATGTAAATCAGTGCTAATATTACAAATTTCTAAAAATGCAGACAGCATCCATAAAGAAAACATTAGGCAATTATCTGATTGGTTGGTGGCCCCTCTCCAAAAAGTTAGAAAAAAACTCCTGGAAAAGCAAGGATTTATAGGATATTGATTTGGCTCTACACTGCAGAACGAATGCATACTTTTGTTACTCCTGTGATTCATTTCCTATCTTGATACAGTGCAACATCAAAAGACAGCAACAGGGGACTCAATGGCCTTTTTGATATGAAATGATTAGAATTTCACAACTGAACTAAAACTAAATCAGTGTCAATTTGACATTCCTCACCAGCAAAATATACATCAGTTCTACAAAATGCTACATAAATATACCAAACTGCACACAAAATCACATAGTTCTTGTCTCAATCAATAGTCAACTATTTCATGGGTTGTAACTACTCCAAAGTTAGGCAACACATATCATGACCCTAGACTACTTTGCCTGCAATTTGGGCTTCACATTACAGACGATATCATGTACATCTACATTCATAAAATCATTATCACTGACATTCTCACAAAATATGTAGCCAAAGGAATGTGTCATGGATTTTAAAGCCGTTTGTAAAACCAAGGAGGTTGAAAAAGGGGACTTCCTTGGTAAAACCTGTAGAAAATTCAGTTCTTTTGGAAGGCATGGCACTCTTTTGGAAGGCAGAATTAAGTAGACAGGACAATAAGTAGTTACATTTCTTGATACTGTAACAGGAGACAGTTGCATGTACCAGTTCACCCCAGCTGACTCGTCATACAAGTCATCTCCATATAACTATCATCAGAAGGGTTATCTACATACAATCTTCCAAACACAAAGTGACACTGAAATGTGTTTTGTTTCTACATATAAATGAAAGGCCCTGTATTTGGAAGGAAATCAAGACATTCCAAAATACACATCTCAAAGACATTCAATTCAATTACTTTGTGCCACTAAACCAATCCACTAAATGTAACCTTCTGTAAATCTTCCTGCACAGGCTCAGAATGCAAAATTTAAAAAATCGAATGATAATAGCTATTCCATATTCTTTCCCAAAAGATGAAAATAAAGCATCTAATCTGGTTTGTTTACCCACACAGCCTTAAAGAGAGTAATAAACAGAGTTATATTTTCAGCATTCGTCTAAACCTCCTCCTGGCAAACATGCGAGCGAAGAAGACCAAGACCGCTGCTCCCACGAGCATCAGGAGCAACAGCTGCCCCTGCTCCCCCACCTCGAAAGGCCCCTGGGTGGAAATGCCCTTCCTGCCCGTATCCCCTGGCAGGTAGGGGTTGACCAGGTAATGTAGAAACACTGCCAGTGCTCCGGCTCCCACTGCTGTCTTGTGGGACAGGCATCCATCTGATAGCACAGGGGACAGCACAAATTAGTGGATTAACACAACGGTAATAGTGGCAATGGTGCAGGGTCTGATTTCAAATTCAACATTTGTCACTGAGCTTCCTTAACAAAACATATCATGCAAAAATATCAAAACTGTGTGGCCTCTGTACATAACATGGATTTCATTAAGCTACTAGTATATGCTTACCATGTTGCTATGTCAGAACTGCTATAATAAAAAAAAGATGATCGACAAACAAATTGTAAACAAAATGAATATTGTTAAGAATGCAAGAAAAAAGAATTGTACCTCGCAATGCTTTTTCCTCCAATAACCTCCTTTTAGGTGGTGGAAACAGGCCACCCTGCATCTGCCTACAGGGAGTGGGAAAGAAATTATCAGGAACCAGCACACTGAGCAGCACATTTTGTGTTACATACCAGTGAGACAGCTTTAAGACCATGTTCTGTTCTCTGACTGTTCAACAAATAATAGTACAGGTACATGTCGTTAGTTTGATTCTAAAATAGTATAGCTTGTCCTGTTTTAACATTAGAACATAGTTTGGCCCGTTGGCTGCTAGCAATTAATTTGAAATTCAATAAACAAGTCTATAATCACAAGCATAACTACACAATCACTTGAGCTACAATTCCCTGAAACTCAAACAGCAGACAGCAATTGTAGCTATGACAACCTCCATGTTAATAAAGCTCTTTTGACGGGCTACCATCAAGCTCCGGCACCTTGATGTGCAATCATGTCTTAAACCCTTGTGTGACGGGGTACAACAGATCATAAACTGGATAATGAGTGTGAGTAAGTCAGTGATTGATATGAAAATTAAGATCATGTAATTTCTATAATGAAAGTACAAGTACTTGTCCTGTTTCCTAATGACTCTGTTAGCTGCCTCGTCATCTTCCCCCGTATCGCTGCCGTCCTCCCCGTCGGCGCTCCTGAAGCAGCCGGACGCGTCCTGCCACGTCAGGATCATGTCCAGCCACGGCTTCCGCATGAACTCATAGTATCCCATCATGCCACAGGTGAAAACTGAAACAAATCAGGGATTAAGGGGCGTTTCTTCTTTGTTGTTAAGTTACATTTATAAACATTTTGTGTGATCATGATTATTCTCCCATTCATAATTCTACTTTGTACACCTGTGTCAAATAACCAGTCATTATTTCTCGCATTGACTATGTCCCTCTCATAATTTTTCTGTTAGTGTTACAGTAAGAGTTTGCAGTAGCTCTCCTCTTATTGAGCACCCGCTGCAAATTGTGTGTAGAAATATTTTACAATGAGAAAGGTGGAACCATCAGAGCATGACAAACACAAAAGAAACAAGAAAGCTTCTGAAAAAAGCTGCCCGGTGTGTATTTTGGAAAAAGCCTGAATGTTAAACAAAATCACAGGAAAAAAGAGTTTTTAAACATCGAATTACTGAATTGGTCTGTCCTCTATTAAAAAAACATTACATGAGATTTGTCTTACAAAGAAATGGACAGTCATGTTATCCATGTTATCTGTATTTATTAAAGATCGTGCGTTCCTTCAGTGCGTAAAGCAGAAACTTTAATAGTATGGCGTTCTACGCCTAGGCGCGTCTGACTTATGGTATCGCGACGGGAGGTATGGGGTAATCTCAAAAACCAGCGGGTCTTGGGCCGTCATATTCGGTCAGGGGATGGGCGAACATGTTAGCCAACGAATGCGCTAAAAAGTTTTGCATATCGTTCCAAAATTTTCTTAAAATGGGCAACTTTTAAACTTTGAAATAGAAGAGAACGGTTGAAGGGTTGGACGGTTGAACCAACCGCTTCTCTGGGCACAAACCTCCAAAGGACAAGGAAAGGTTACTTACTCTGCTCCATGAAGATGTCCTGTTCACTGGGCTTGAGTCCCCTCCTGACCACAGCCTCCACCTCGCCCAGCATTGTGGAACAGAACCGATGTTCCAACTCCTGCACACCACCTGCTATATTGTGTTTCCTCGCAAGGGCATCCAACTCATCTGTGCAGCCCAACTACAGGGAAAGGTTGGAATATAATTGAAACATATTGTCTGCATAGGGGTTTACGGAAAAGCCTGGGCCCAGCAGGCTAGCCTGCAGGGTAGCCAGCCTACCCTTTTTGGGCCCCAAGGGTAGGCATGGGGGTTGCCATTCTATCCTTTCAGAGGCCCTTAATGCATGGGGTTTGGGCCCCCAATGGAATTTCCTTGAAGAAAAACTGTGTCAATGGTAATCCCAGCTGTGGGTGAACTGGATGGAACACGACAGCTAATCATATTAATGGGGGAATGGGGGTGAGGAAATTATAATAAGCAATTAACAATCAGTAACTACTACAGGAACCCTCAGTGCTCAAGATACTCCTGTATTCCCTGTGGCTGCATTGCCAGTCAGTCCTATGTAGTACAAGGAATATGCTGTCTATCAGTCACATATTCTGCACATAAGAAAGGAACAACACAGACAGCTCTACTAGTTGTACATCATACAGTACAAACACACACTCACAGCATGTGCACACAAACTTTTTTTTGTAAACAAACTCCTTCAAAGCGTGAGACATCTGTTTTGAATTTGATGTTGTGCCCCATCCGGGTATTATTTGTTTCACCTAGTAACAGTTACCCCTTCCCTTCAATCTTAACATTCACAGTATTTTCTGTTGTATAATTGGAATTTAGTTTATAATTGTTTTCTTACAGACTTGGATGAGCTGTTCATTGCAAGCCCAGCAATATGATCAACTGTTACATTTCCCCCATCCCAGCCCCATCCCACCCACAGCTGGAATTGTCACTGACCCAGTTTTTACTAAGAAAAAAAAATTGCAGCTACAGGCCAAACCCCATGCATAGCCTTGGGGACCCAAAAAGGTAGTCTTTCAGGCTAGCGAGCCCAGCTCCTGGGCCCAGGCTTTTCCGTAAACCCGTCTGGATAGAGTCCATTCCAAGACACCGCGCGGGTGTTTGTTGCCATCATTTACATTTGATTTGAAGTCTTTGTATACAAGGAATAGCTTCCAAATATACATAAGTATTGTCACTCGTGGTAGTTTTTAAATATCCTGATCTCCGTATAACACAAGTTCTGGGCTCAAATTGTCTCTTTTTGTTAAGGTTTGGGTGTAATAGCGCTCAATTCATGGAACCCACCTGTTCCCCCAGCACAAAGAACAGCAGCTGGTGTGTCAGGTAATACGAAGCCTTGCCAGGAGCGCTCATCAGTCGCCAGCACTCGTCATCCACCGTGCACTGCTGCTTCGCATCCCCAGTACCCAACAGACCTGCCATACACCTGTCACTCTTCTCTTCTGTCAACTGATCACCTCCTGGAGGTGTGGGGAAATCAAATGGTTATAAGTGAAACATGTCTCCACATGTGCAAGTAAACGTATTGCTCAAAAGGTACTTTCAATCTTACCTTGTTTATTGATTTCATCAAGGTTTTTTTAACCTCCTTGATTTCATTCTATTGGTTTAGCTGTAGATATACAGCCAGGCCGCCCTACAAGGCAATGACTGTTGAGAAGTTGTTCTGATCAACTCACCTCTCCTCCTGTTGTTCTGTCGACCAGCTATGGAGAGGTCTGCCTTGCGGTAGTGGTGACGCATCTTCCATGGTCGAGCAACTATGTACTTGAAATTGCTGTGAAAATGTACAGTGAGAATTAAGGCACATAAACAACTTCCAATCATATACAAAAGGCATTAAAAGTAGTGCGTAGGCTGGCCTTGCAGGATTCAACTGACAAAAGCCGAACAAAATGAAAGGTCTTATAATCATACTATTTTCATAGAAAACTAGAGTTCGGGGACCTCATACCTCCATGAAATATTTATGTTTTTTTTGTGGATGGTATTTATGTTTATAGTCATCAACACAACCAAAAGGACATGAAATATCCGTCAACCAATACCTTATGTAGGATACGGGGACAAGTTGATGCCCGATATATAATAATGCAAGTACTTACCAACACAACATCAGCATAAGCCACGCGGAGCACAAAATCTAACAGCGCAAACGAAGTATAACACACCAGGTCCCAAAAGGCACAAGTGGCTAAATACAAAGTTATTTATCATATTCAAATTGTCCAGCATCGGGAAACAGTTGCCCAGCATCGGGAAACAGCTGCTAATGTGCCAACTGTTACAAATATTTCAAACAGTCCTAAGCAGACATAAATAAAACTACTGGGGGTTCCCCAAACAGCTGTCACCTCACTATCTGCTTGCAGCTAAGCCCATTAACAAACACATAAAGCACGATGCCTGTACCAATATATCTCAAATATAGGGGTGATTTCTGATATTATTACATCGATTATAACGACAGATACGGCTCCCAATATCTCATCAATTCAAGCTTTCATCACACCCCACCAACACAACAAGTATGAAACCAATCCATCCAGCCGTTCTTGAGTAATCATCTACACAGACAGAGACACATAACAGAAAATATAACCTCCATTCCATAACATTTCATGGAGGTAATGAGTACATAATCAGAGCCTGCTGTTGAGGCTAATACACTTCGTATACATGTATTGTACTTGTATTCATCACCCATCCAGGTGAACTTGTACTCATTGTCAACCATTAGTTGCCATGGCAACACTTCTCACCTGAAGTACTCAGGATCCAAGTTCTGCAGGTGAGGGATGGCCATGTTCCCCACACCTGAAGCCTTTGTGCTCAGTTCTTTGATGTGATCCGCCGTGGTGCGGTCCAGACGCAGACGCTTCCCCTGCTCATACTCTTCATGAATCATGAGGAGCTGGCCTGAGATATTAAAGGTCACACACATAAGGAAATGGGGGGAAACTGACAGCACGCCTTATTGCCCAAAACACACACCCCGCCACACACACACCAAACAGTGAAGAGCAATTTTGTTGAGGTCTTTAAAATGTTAATTACCTGTGAAGTTTTGGAGGTGTGGCATTGCCCACACAGGGTGATAATGATACATGTATGTCCGATTTCACACCTCCCACTGTTGGTGGGTTTTGTACATGAGCGGTTCGACCGGCGGTCTGTCTAAATACCACAAACGACAACAAACGACTCTAATAAGCAGTGTATATGGGGCAACGACATTGTGTGACGCACTGGAGACAATGTTTATACATTTATGAATTTAAAAAACACAACGACTCCTACGTATTCACGAGTTATTTTGAGTTAGACCACTGGTTTCAAGATCGAAGCAATTCTTGGCCACCATGTTGGATCGCCCATGCTAGTAGTCTGGGAAGTTCTCGATACCTTCCTCTATAGACGACAGTGCGATAAAACTATGGAAGTTGTTGGTTATACATTATAGCATACCGCAAATTATTTCTATCATTGTCAATTTATAAAACTTGTAAGTGTATTTCAGCCTCAAATGCAAGCAAGCACGATCGTTTGTGGTGTTTAGGCAGACTCGTTCGACCGGCTCGATATGAATTAGCATTGAGTGGAATTAATTCAGGCAAATTATTCGAGCACCCCCCCCCCCCTCCATTGCGACGAAACTGTGGTTAAATTGCTGAGTAAAATTTTGTGATATGGTGAATCAGGAGACTCTGAAGTTTCTAAAGTCCTTCGTCATTACATACGCATATGGTAATCGTCGAGATAGGCGCCAACTGCAGTTACTGCACGCAAGTAAATAAATTACCTTCCAGCGCTCTGAGTCCAAATATTCCATCGACGTTCATTTCTTTGTAATTGTCCGCATAATAGTTCACTAGTCTATCTACAGAGTCAATCATGGTGTGCATGGGCATAGGAAAGTGTAAGGAAGTGGGCAGAAACGCCAGGACCAGCGACACCAACAGTTGAACCGCCTCCACATGCATCCTGCTCACCATGTTGTTCACCCGGAAGTTGTCTGCGTTGCTTGGGGGCGTTTCCAGGCTGCAATACTACTCAAATGTGCTAGTTGGCGCTTTTAAATGAGCGCGCGAGGGTTGACCCTTGACACGACATTTAAAACGTCCGGAAGCAAGCAGTACTTTTACGTTGCCATATGGTTTTAGAATTTTGTAAGTAAAGAAAGCGGTAGGCTACGTTTTTGAACGTTTCTGAACCTGTGCCAAAGTCCAAGGGAGATGGGGGATGAAGCTTGTGCACAAAATTACTGACAAAATGCTGTCTGTAACGTTAATTTGATTATCTTGCTTGGGAACAGGCGGTGTTGCCTGTTAGTGTTTATAGGGACGACTTCTGCAGTCACAAACAAGTGGTGCAACCATCATGGTGCGTCTGTTGTCGCTGAAGAAGCTGCTGATGGTGTACTTTGTCATGTCCACTGGTGCTCTGCTCTGGCTGATCCTCAACTTCGGTGAGTCCAAGGGTATTTCTGAATCTGTTTGATATTCATTTTCTTCTTTATTTTTGGTATCATGACCCGTAGAAATAGATAACCGATATAACGTGTTAGAACCATACACAGACAGACAGACAGACCAAACACATTGTATAAGCTTGTTCACAGTTTTTACTGGGCATGTGCGGTGACAGGAATTCTAGGTACACATGTACTCTCCAAGCAGAGGTTGAGTCGCGTAGATATAGTAGAAGTATTTTTCCACTTCTACTCTATCTACGCGACTCAACCTCTGCTTGGAGAGTAGTACACATGCACATGTAATATGTCAAAGATGAAGGCCCCTGAGATGTCTTGTCTGAACCATTGTTTGCATAACAATGTCGGGAATGCAATGGCGAATGCAAGATTTTCAGTCAGGGGGAACCGTCAGGGGCCTTCACCCTAGACAAATGAACCTGTTACCCAGAATTCTTGTTGCCCGCACATGGGTAGTGAAATCCGTGAAAGAGTGTAAACACTGCTGAGATAGATGTTGTAAGGTCATCTACATCTACATCTATACTTTACCCCTTCAGTGGCATCCCACCCAGGTGAAAGGTAATAACGTTATGTCTTAAGATGCTAGGAATACGAGGAACTTCAAACATGTATTAATATCTTTATTCTTGTCCATTGTTGCCTTGTTTTTTACACTTGCAGGCCTATTCTGCGACACAAGCAGTAAAGAAGAAGAAACACTTCTAACGAAGACAAAAGATCTAAGACAATGGGAGGAGCGTCTGAGGAGAAGGGAAAGAGACTTACTGAAGAAACCCCAGGAAGATGCCAACCTCCCCACCATCTATGCCATCATGCCTACCCACACCAGGCACGTACAGAAGGCGGAACTCACGCGCCTCGCACAAACCTTTCTGCACGTCAAGAACTTCCACTGGATCCTTGTGGAGGATTCGGACAGTCAGACAGACTTGGTGACCCGGTTCCTAGCATCATGTGGGATCAAATACACACACCTAAACATTAAAACTCCAGAGAATTACCAGTTGAAGGAGACGGATCCCAACTGGCTGAAGCCTCGTGGTGTGGAGCAGAGGAACGTCGGACTGCAGTGGTTGAGAGAAAACCTGGACTTGGACAGGGATAGGGGCGTGGTTTACTTTGCTGATGATGACAACACCTACAGCTTGCAGCTGTTTGATGAGGTAGCATTATGGTAGATGGCTTGGACTAACTTATGCAGAGACTAGTTATTCAATGTTGACATATTAACAATTGCCCGTGCCACTGTGTTCGCACAAGAAGTGGTGACAATGTGTGTGTGTACTTACTGATTTACACAATTATGAATAAGAAACTAGCATCTGGTGATATTGAGTGTTGCAATTTATGGTTGAAAATAGATGCACACAAAATTGACATCAAGCAGGTATGTACTGTCATCCTAGATTAAAACACAGTCACCAAGTTTTCAAGGCTGGGAAGCAGATGACCACTGTTTGAGGCATCCTCTTTTGGTAATAATCGAAATAGAAAAGCAAGGAGACCTTGCTGTAGCTCTCCTGTTGATGGCTTCTAAAGCCATAATGCACCATGCTACGTATACATAGTTCTTTGTTTTCCAGATGAGGCACACCCGCGGTGTGTCTGTGTGGCCTGTGGGACTGGTGGGGGGAATGAGGTTTGAACGACCCGTGGTGGAACATGGCAAGGTTGTCAGGTCTGTTTACGTTTGTACAGTTCTTTTGTAGGGTACAACTAGCAAACTATCTCATGGGATAATGCACCAGTTCCAAACTTAGGGATAGAGATATACAAAGGACATCACTCATTGGGGCATTCTCTTTATAATATCAATACAGACACGACTGCTGTGGGTAGTGTGCACATTAGGTTCAGACTTTTGATTTGATCCCATGACTTGTAATTCATCACTACATCTCTACACCTCAGATGGTACACGTACTGGCGACCAGAGAGGCCCTTCGCCATCGACATGGCGGGATTTGCGGTGAACCTGCAGCTGATCCTGGAGAATCGTCAGGTGAAGTTCGAGCTGCGTGTGCGGCGGGGTTACCTGGAGTCATCTCTTTTGCAGCATCTGGTCACCATGGATGAACTTGAACCTCTGGCAGACAACTGTACTAAGGTCTTTCTGATGTTTACTCTACTGTATCCCGTGTTATTTCTTACTTTATCAGGCCTCGAAATTAACTTTTCCCCCTACTGTCCCAGAAGTGTTCCCAAAAATAAATTCCAATCGTCCCGAAGTGAGGATGGATGGTCCCACGTAGGAAGTATGTATTACAACAATAAATATAATGTTGAGTCAGACTCAGAGTACAAAATTTCTGTATAACTAATTGTCAATTACATGTATACAATAAACTCGAAATCAACGCAGATTCAAAAAACATGTCTTGTCCAGAAATTTGAGACAAACCAAACATAACAAGTGGAGGTTGGGAAGAAAAACTTTTTAACTGGTGATTTTGGGCCATCAGAAGGAGAATTATTATCTTCTGACATTAAAGATGTACACTGTTTGTGTAGAACTTTAGGACTTACATGTCGAATTTCCTTCGGAAGATTTTACTCCATGTAAATAAACGCCGTGGCGCGCAGCTGGGAAAATCTTTTTTTCAACCTCCTTGGGAGAATCGAGCAGATCATCAGTAAATAAGCTGCCACCAAGCTCCCGTAACCCCAGTTAACTTCTCAATAAAACTAAAAATTACATTCTGATGTTGATTATTTTTCTATCGTCCCAAAAAAGGTCCCAAAGTGATTTTCTAGTGTTCCCGGCCTAAATTTTTGGTGCCCCGGGCCTATGGGACTATGTTAATTTCGAGCCCTGCTTTATATGCGTAGTCACCGCTACTTTATACAAAAAGTGCAAGTATTTGAGCACATGTATGAAATGAACACTGTAGGAGTAATTTTTTTCTAAAGATGTAGTCTGTTTGGTCACAATTTTCCTTTACAATTCGTTCCATGTCCTGTCCCCACAGGTCCTAGTCTGGCACACGAGGACGGAGAAACCAAAGATGAAGCAGGAAAATTTTCTCATCCAGGCTGGACGACCTTCAGACCCAAGGATAGAAGTGTAGTTAGCACTGAAAACTGTGACATTGTTATGCAATTGTTACCTTTACCTCAGTCCTTACCTAATTTCATTGTCATATGTTGCACTTCAATGCTCCGCCACCATTTTTCTTGATCTATTGTAGTCACCATGTAGATGTACATGTGCAACAACTGTCCTTCTGTGCAACACACCAGCTTTGCATTCATGTGGCCTCTTCCATTATGTCAGAAGTCTTCACAAAGTTGACAGCTGGGTATCTAGCTCCAAGTGTTGTGTAAAACTAGCTGATGCCTAAGCTCCTGATGCAGATGAGAACTAGTCCCCTTGTACAACTGTGTTATACTATACCATGCTTTCATATATACTGTATTTCCAGTGACTGCTCCAATGTTACTGTCATTAAAGTTAATCTGAAAGCACACAACTTCTCAGTTTGCTGGGTTATTTCCTTTTAATAGGTTTGCTTGATTGAAAAGTCAAGTGATAACAGATTGTCACAATAAACCTTTTAATCAACAACGTTGTAACATTATACAGAATCTCAGTAAAACATAACAGCTTTGCTGGCACTTGGCAATGGCTCATTACATTAAGTCAAGTTTTGTCATGAACCATTGATAAAATAGTGACATTTACTCAAGAGAAAAAGCTGCAAGGAACATAAAGCAATAAACATAAGACATAGGTATAAGAAAAACAATCCACCCTGAGATGGTGTCCCCATTTTCAAACTCCTACATAATGTATGTAGTGTAATACAGGTGTAGAACAATGAAGCAATTGATTCTGTGGAGCTGATGTGCATGTAGATTAACCGTACTTTCCAGTAACTACTCTTGGATGGGACATGAAATATGTTTTCTAGACTGCAACATCTCTCCTGTGACCTTCTGCAACAACTACATGTGCCCAACAGTAAGTTTAGCTCTATTGAAAAATTTACCTTCACACACATTCTAATTGTGTTTGATACATACATGGGAATGCATTATAAACACCACCATTGATATCTGGTGTGAAGAGAGTGACGAGACCAAAACTTTTGTTTTTTATAACCCCGATAGAAGGTTTGAAATGGCCTCCATGGCAGTCTCCTGATCTATACTTTCATTTTTTTGCAGTTTTTTGTCAGTAGCGACTGTTTTCTAAATGGCTAAAGTGCTATTTCTCATTGTTCCGTAAGTACAGTACAGAGAATTTCATGTGTCTCCTGGGAGGAAATGACCAATGGAAAAAGACAAAAAGATAGGATGCCAGCTGAAAGTCAGCTTTGGAAGACTGGAACTGGAACCACACCATGGCTGGATGTGGGAAAACCCATGACATTACTTGTGGAGTGCTAGGAGGTAGAGTTGGTGTCCTGTGTTTGGTTTGTGTCCTGTTGAGTGGCCTCCATGGACATCTTCAGCGCCGCTTGAAGCATCTCATCCTCCGTCATCTCTGACACAGCTGGAACCAACACACACTTTTGATGTGACAGGTATTCCAAGCAAGCATCATGGCAGGTTGTGACTTAACTTAGTAGGTTAAGTTGCAAGTACGTGTCCGAAGGCTGAATGCAAATATGTAGGGCTGAGAAACATACATAGGGCAGAGATATAAGAAACATACATGTGACAGGGACAGTGATTGACTAACTCAAAAGCTATATTAGTTATATCCCTATATATGTTAACTACATCCAAAGGAGTTGGCCTGGGTTCCGTAATAATCACTCTGTGACACTGATGGTTTATCTGTTATCTTCCCAGCAGGTTAGTGAAATTGATCATTTGACAGATACTAGTACTACATATATGTATATGCCTTACTGTGACTAATATCATTGTCCTGTATCTTTTTATTTTATAACTTAAATCTAAATCAATTACCCTGAGATAACATTAAGTAAATCGGATGAATATCATTGATGAAATCTGGGTTTGAATATGGCATCATGAAATAGTCAAAAGAAACTAAATGAAAATCCCCTCCCTGACCAACCTGGTTCCTCCCTGCTGGAGTCTTCGTCAGGTAAGGAGTCCACTGGGGAGACATCGTTCTCCACGGGGTGTGGTCTGTCCTGGCCTGGCTCTGCAGGGGGTCCTTTGTCTGGAGATGCAGGGTTTGTCTGTTGTCTGGGGATGGAACAGTTACTGGTATTCATTTATTGAGATCTATAAGTAGGAGTTACAGAAGCTCAAAATATTGGCAATGTACCATTGACTCATCAACACATATCAACACCAACCAACTCGTCAACGAATTCAATTTTTGGTTCTCGGATGTCAAATGATAATGCTGGATTGGAATATCATCATGTTAACGGATCTGAGGGGAAGTCTGTACTCTGGTATTCTCAGTTTCAGGAATTAAACAGGGTCAGGTGTTAATTTTCCTCAAAGCCTTTTTTTCAAAAGATGGCCTCTTCCTGATATTTTACATAAATGTATCAAAGAACCAACAAATGAAAAAGGCGTGGCCTATACTACTGTTTATTATGTACAAATCTATAAACTTTATACACATGTACCACAAATGTTTATTGTCCGTAAAGCTTCAGTAGGAGATATACAAAAAACAGTTGAATCTGCCCCTGGCGCACCTTTCAAAGAAAGCTTGTCTCCGCTGCCTCAACTCATCAAGGTCAACAGGGTCAGGTTCCTTTGTTGGGTGAGAGGTTGTCTGCTGTGTGGGGTGGGAGGGGGGCACACTGCTACTGACAACAGAGGACTCTGGCATAAGGTCCTGCCCTTGATGGGGAGAATTTTCTAAATAACCTGCAATAGAGAAATATGTCAGAAGTACATTACCAGGGTAACATCAGGACATTCTTTTTGCATCAATGGGTATCAAGACAATCATGAAAAAAATTGATAAATTGTCATGATAAATCCTCCCTAGAGTGATATGATAAGCTCCCACCTTGCATACTGAGTCTCAGTGCCTCCTGTAGCGACTTGTCATCCAGCTCATTCTCCTGCCGACTTATCCTCAGGGCCTCGGCCAGCTCTGGGTCATCCTCCTGACTAGACTGCTCCCCGGTGCTGGCATCACTGGATCTCCCCTCGTCCTTTTCTCTCTGTTTGTTCACTTCACTGATGAGTTTTGGTCTTTCCAGCTGCACAGCTGGACTTATTCTCAAGATTCCATCAGCTTCACATTCAGGGAGGGTTCCTCGCACAGAGTAGATGGAGTAGCCTAGATACAAGACAGGGTTGCTTTTCAATGTACAAGTCAGAAGCAGCATGGGAAATTTGCAAAGAAACTTTGACTCTTAACATACTGCACATAACTTCTGTTCTTCTTGTTATGATGAGTGGGAAAATGTCTTTCTGCAAGCTAAAACTGGACTGAGAGAGATTTCTATGAAGTGTAGATGAAGATTAGACATCCAGGTAATGAGATACACAATACAAGAGTTATTCGTGTAACTAAATTTAGATAGATGGTTTAGAGGTTTCAAACAGCATTCACTATCTTTTGTCAGTGGCTGAGGATACCCCTTTGAGACTTTTGTAAAATGTTGCATGTTGTGTCTGTGGGTCACACGTACCTTCCTGTTGCAGCTGAGCTAAGAAGAGTGACAGGTAGGTGTCGGATATCAGCTCGGGACCAATCAGAAGGGAGTTCAGGTTGAACCACTGAAAGACAAACGTTTGTGATAAACACGATGCAGGCAACCTTTCTGATAAAACAGCAAAACGAAGTCCACAATTCCGGTGAAAAATTGTCTTATGACAATGTCAATCATTGTCTTATGACAATAAAAGATTAGGGTACATTTCAGGAAACTGTAGGTTATGTGTAACAGCCACGCCTACCTGATATCCCAGTTTCCTGATAGACAACCAGTGCTCACGGAAGTTACAGATGAAAGCTTGCTCTTGGCTGGGGGAAGGAAAAAGGGAAAAGTGCTCAAAAATAACCAGAATCTAGGTATACTTTGTATCTCAATATTTCCTGTTACTGTGCTAGTACACATGTATTGCACTATTGGCAGTATTTCAGAGTGTACCTCTTCATTCAAATAAGGGACCGTACGGCGTTTAGTGAGGGGGGAGGGCCGGTCGCCAGAGGGTCGGGTCAAAAAATTTTTGCTAGGCCCTCCCCCCAGGTAAAATTTTTTTTGCTAGGCCCTCCCCCTGGCAAAATATTTTTTTGCTAGGCCCTCCCCCCTCCTATCAACTTTGAAAAAATATTCAAGACGCCAATAAAACATGTGCTCTCATTTGGAAATGTGCTTTGCGTCCTACTTTTTCATGATTTTCATCGCAAAGCAGATCTCTCGCCCCTAGTAAAAAAAGGAAAACAGAATGGCTCAAACTATTTGCTTAATAATAGAGGGATAAATATCTGCTTCATGGAGGCATAAATATTTGCATTATAGCAGCTATTTCATTGTTTTGATATCAAAACAACACCTAAAAAGCATTTGTACCTGGATTTCTAGTAGATTTGCGCCATGAAGCGGCGCGTGCCCCGCCCCTTAATTTACGTATTGCAAGCTCGCGGGCCGCCCGGAGCGGCTTGACGGAAACCATTTTCAATGTAGATGTACATATAACGTTACACTGTATTTTTAAACTTTTTCCTGGTTCCTGTGGTGGTAATAACTTACGGTAAATCGGTGAAAAATGAAAACCAAAACGACAACACGATTCGACTAACCAAAACTGTAGTGGGGAGGGGGGCGCCGACGCATGACGCTGATTTTCCCACGGCGGGGTAGACCGATCTCTCTAGCTGCCGGCGGGCGCGAGAACGCAGACTTGCCGGAGATCTTTTAAAAATGCCACGCTTTTTTGTCACGATTTCGTGCATTGCTTTTTTATGGGAAAATTTTCTGGTTAAATGACATTTCTATGAAAAAAAGAATACGAGGGTTTCAAGTTTTTGAGAACGACGTTTTGAACACCATGTCTGGCGCCAAAGGCACGAAGAATCGCAAGGTAGGTCCGGGGAAATTTTGAAATCTTGACCCTCTTAAAAGCTATTTCCTGCAGTTTGAGGGAAATATTTTGCTGGCAAACAAAGCTAACTTTAATGGCATTTCAATTTAGAAATACAAAATTAAATCCCCCCCGAACACATTATCACGATGTCGGCCACCAAAGGCGCGATGCCGGTCACGTCAAAAGAGATCCAGGGAAATTTGCAAATCTTTACGTAATTTTTACGTAATCAAGTAATTTTTGCTGGCAGACTAATCTAGAGTTTGATAACATTTCTGTAAGTGAAAAAGGTTTTCGAGGGCGATGCATAAGCCCCGCCCCCTCCCCTTTCGCATTTTCACTGTGTCCCGAGCGCCAACCTTGGGCGATCCCTTGCGGAGGTCCAGAAAAATTTTGAAATCCTGACCCTCTGAAACGCTGTTTCTTGGATTTTAAGGGACAAATTTTGCTGGTAGACCAAGCTATGTTTTTTTTTTGCTTGGCCCTCCCCCCAAGTCAAAATTTTTTTGCTGGGCCCTCCCCCTGACAAAATATTTTTTTGCTAGGCCCTCCCCCCCCTGGCGACCGGCCCTCCGCCCTCGCTAAATGCCGTACGGTCCCTAACATAGTACTTTTCTGGCCTCGGTGTTAAAAATCTTCTTGGATACATAGGGTTAGGTGTGAGAAGCCGTTTATTGTAATAGAACCAACAATAGCCACATGCAAGCAAAGCTGTGTGTTACAGAAAAAAAGTCAGGATGTTTAGCACTATGTGTCATCCTTACGTGGGATGTTCAGACGTCTCCAGGTATTCCTGACTTGTTACTGGCACCAGTCTGAGGCACCACACTTCCAGTGCCCTACTGATTACCTAGAAACAGAACAAACTAATGGTATTTATTTTTATTTATTTATTGAAAATGACAACAAGTCATTACACTGGGCCAGCCTAGGCAGTCTATTCAAGCTGATGACGGCTGACCCACAAAGATACAACAAACAAACCTAAATTACACATATGTACATAATAGGCCACATAGGCTACGTAAGCTATTAGGAGCAGATGGAAGGTGCTGTAAATCGGTTTGTTGATGTTAAAAATGAATGCAGAGCGTCTGAGAGTTTTTGGTTTGTAGCAGAGTTTTGACCTGGAGAACCATTAAGGAGGACTCCGGTTGAGAGAGACTGGCCGACAGTTGGAGCACTGAAGAAGCTAGGGTTTGCCGTGCAGCCGTGTGCAGAGGACAGTGAAGTAGAAAGTGTGCAACCGTCTCGGACGTAGCACCACAAGCACAGCTCCGGGTTGTGATGTTGAACTTAGCCAACGTAGAGTTGAGCTGACACCAGCCAAGACGTAGTCTGGTAGTAAGGATGTTGCTCTGGCGATTTCCAAGTCTACGAAACTTCTGGTGTTGACGGGAAGACAGAATGTGATCTCTGCACTTCTTTTTGAACTGGTTGTAAGATGTGGCTTCCTTTACTTCCATGGGAAGACTATTCCAGAGTCGTGTGCTGTAGGGGACAAAACTGTTCTTGTACGTGGTGGTTCGGCAGTACGGGACTTGTAGATGTGTGTCGTTCCGAAGACGAAGGTGTAGTCGCCTTCGGCTCTCTCTGGTAGTAGGGACTAGTGGCTAAACTAATGGTAATCTTTTTTTCATAATTTACATGGAATCACAGCATGGTATAGTGATCTACAGTCATGACAAAATATAGCCACAACAACTTCAAGCAAAAGTAAAGAAAGTTGATTACAAGGTTGAGCTTACCTGGATGGAAAAGAAGCCGCTGTCATCCATATTTGAAGATGGTTGCTGTGGAGGGCAGATAAAGAAGGATCCTCATTAAGTTTTCCTGCAGACTGACAAGTACTTCTAATGACTTTGTCTGGACTCAACTACAGTAAATAGATTAGTGCAGGAAAGTCTGGGGAAAAGATCAGATACAATCTTTTGGCAGGTATTGATGCTCTCATCTAATGGGCAGGAGAATGACTCTTTACTTGAGTGTAGATATAGCTAAGAGAGGATGGCTTTTGGCAAGCTTGGATCAGTGTAAACTAAGCTGCTTCAGACCAAGCAGAATACAAGTTTTTTTTCCCCACAAAACATTGCAGCCTAGAATGTTTTGTGGGAAAAATCACATTGTATTCTGCTTGGTCTGAAGCACCTATACCATTTGCCTGAGTACCAGCCTCCATATTGACCATTGGATCAATCCATTCACTTCCATGGTCAGCAAGCAAAAGGATTGAGCCAGCAGTCACTACGGAGGCTGGCATCATACCTGTAGGAAGTGCTGGTACTCTGCTGTTGTTGTTCCTCCCTCTGCCATCCTCTCCCGCTCAGCCTCATCCAGTTGCTGGGCAAACGAGGCCAGGTCAACCGCCGTGAAGTATTCACCTATGGGAAAAGACATGTATCATATTAATGACATATAAAACATTCATATTGCATAGATAACACTGTGACAGAGGCTAATATCTGATGTATTGCACAGAGTCTCAAGATCTTATCTGAAATAAAATGATTAGATGTTCATGTATATCACCCATTCAGATTTAATACCGGTACAGGGTTTGACAATTTTGTCACTTATAGTTATTATAAAGTAACCTCTGGCTAAAATCTCTAAACCTTCAGTTTTCTATCCCGTTACGTCATGCTCAGTTAACTTGAGTTTAAAACTGTCTGTCAACATAAATCACATGGTAGATGTTGGATAAATGCACCTTGTTACCATGCCAAGGAACAGAAATTAGATCAATGACATTGCAAGTCCAAAAGCCATGGTTACATTTGGCTGAACGGGCTGGACCTGTTCCAAGGCAGGCGTAATATCATTACTATTTCAAATATGTTAACAGTCATGTGACTACCACATACTAGTAATCTAAGACCAGTCATTTTGGTAACATCATCGTGGGAGAAACAATTAGTATTCCATCACCTTGGGCTTGCTGAGCTTTTACCTGATGCATATCTACAGAGAACAAGAGTACAGTGCACAAGTACATGTATTGTCTTTCTTTGGCAACAACTTGTTTTCTGAATAACCACTGGTACTTCCTATCTAAGTTTGGGACCTGCACTCTACCATGATGGCAATAGTGTTTTAAGTTTCAATGTCAAGTACAATCACACTACAATGATAATTGTGTTGTTAATTTCTGTCTTGACTTATTAGTTGTAGAGAGTGTACAAGAGTTGAGTGTAAAAAATATGCAAAACACAAACTCTTCACGATGACTTACCTTGCAGTAGAGCATTGAGGCAATGCTGAGCACACAGTGAACCCTCTTGCTGAAAGTATAAGGAAGCAATTTAAACTTTCAACATAGGGGCACCTGTTTGGTCCCAGAAGCGAGATATCTTTTGGGTACTGTTTTACTAATTACCAAGTGAGAATCTGTCGGCAATTAATACCTTCCAAATTTGGTAATAATTAGTCCCTACCCGGTAAGTCGAGTTCTAATCAACCCGAACACTCGGAGGGTTGAATACTAGTATGTACCGGCTCATATCATATTGAGATCATAGTCAATCGTTTTGTGAGGTGGAGGCGAAGTCATATATGTCCCTAGACATACAATAAATATAATTACTGAACCTGATCTTTGGTGACCATTGTTACGTCTGTACTAAAACAAACCTTTGATCCGATCATCAAGATACGATCCGATCATCAAGATGAAGTGTCCAGAGAAAAATCTTTGTTTTCAAAGTTGGGGACGTTTCTATGATTCTCCCGAACAGCGCTTCCGGTATCGTCATGCGATGTTACCATCATGATGACAAGCAGTTCGTTGTCATAAAAACATCAAGTCCATTATAGGCTGGAGACTCTTACTTTTGACATAGTATTTCATACAACTCCAGTAAGAAATGTTCTATGTTTACACAAAAAATATCCACCATCCTAACCGACAGTCGTCTAAAACGTAATCATCGGGAAAAGTCCACAACAACTCACCTTTTCGTGAAAGATCGACTCCATTTTGGACAATGACGTCACTTTTCCCAGGGTGCTTCGCGCGGGGAAAACCCTGTTTATCGATCAACCAATCAAAAAGCGCGGCATTCTATCCGGACCAATCAGCGCTCAGTGAAATTTGTGGCAATTTTTAAACAGCTGGGCAGACCAGACGGACGCTGCAGCTCTCACTCAGACTCCTCATTTTTTAATCGTTCACTGTGCAAAAAAACGGCCATTTTTCAAGTCTGTATTCAATCACAGAGTGAGCTTGCACCAACGGAGTATCGCTACTGAAAATTTCGACTGATTGACGCAAAAAACTGTACCGTTTTCATCATCTGGCAGCTTTGTTTGTTTTGCGGAATCAACAGATCGAGACGAAGCCAAGCCAAGCCAAGCGCAGTCCAGCAGCATCATGCCTACTTCAAGATTGGAAGACTACGAAGTTCTGTACACCATCGGGACCGGCTCTTATGGAACCTGCAAGAAAGTTCGGCGGAGGACCGATGGCAAGGTAGCAAGTTTACTTCTGTGCATGCATATCGATTTGTTTGATCACGGATAACAATGTCAGATAACAAGGCATGTGAAGTCTGGCTGACGTTCACTCAAGTCAAGGCGCCACGCCAGTAGCCTGGTTACCAAACCCCAGCCCGATCTCAAGTATCTATCGCCCAACACGAAAGATATTTGAGGTTGGGGTATGGTATCCAGGCTACCACGCCAGCAGCTGTTGTTTGAAATTACGTTGATTGGCTTGATTAATCTCATCAAGAGAAAAGGACAGAGATATCTTGGCATATTGGTGAGCAAAGTGAGCTGGAAAATACGACTGAAGCGATGCAACCAAAGCTTTTACGTTTAATCAAGGAGGTTAAAAAAGACCTTGGTTTAAATCAAGGACGTTATATAACGTCCTTGGTTTAATACAAGTTTCTGCCAGAATCTTTTAAGACTGCCAATAATTAGCACTTCAGGTAATTATCACTTCTGGCATTCATTTTACACATACCCTATAGTTTATGCATAATTTTTTGCAAACCCTGACCACCTTTGTTGAAAAGCAAAGCTCTATACAAGACTTCTGCGCGTGTGCAGACATGCTTTTGTCTCCAAGCACTCCACAGAAGTGAAAGACAATGGTGGTCTAGTCACCTCGAGGCAGGGTGATTGCTTGTGAAAGTGTTGTGTGATAAGCTGGTTTTACCAGGTGTGATGTCAACAGCTTGTGCTTCAGAAGTCACAAGGTATGGAGAGGTGCTGAGGTTTCAAGTGTGTATTATACATTATGTCATACCTGTGACGCGAAAACGTTCGATACGGGTGTTCCGGACCAGGCCGTACGCTTCTGTATCGCACAGGTTCGAAAGGCATATCACACAGGCTCCATTCGAATAAATCGAACTGTTTTGAGCGGGCCGAATACGGCACAGTTGGCATTACCTGATTTGGACGTTGGAACATTGCTGTTGCAACACTTTTTTGTTCGAGGGCACCAAATTTGTTCAACTTCTGGCACATTTCGGATCAAAACATGGGTTTTCTCAGGTGGGTATGACATAATAAAATACAACACGGTGTATTCCACATCACCCTCAGTTTCAGCCCTCCCGTGGGTCCGATCACCCTCCGGCCGAAGATCCGACCCGCGGTCGGGCTGCTACCTAACCTTGGGTGATACGGAATACACCGTGTTGTATTCTATATGTTCATAGTGGTTTAATGTTTGCAGTTTTCGTGGTAACCTCTTCACCAAAATGATTGTTTGTCATAGTGCCTGCCTACCACCTTGTTTCAGCCGCTAAACTTAACTTCTAAATGCCATCATGAACACCCCATTTTCTGCTACCATGAAATCAAATCCCTGCATTTACAGTTGTTCATGTGCTGATTGTCTATTGTTGTGCATCATTGCAGGTCCTGGTATGGAAGGAGATGGACTATGGCACCATGTCAGAGGCGGAGAAGTCGATGCTGGTGTCAGAGGTGAACCTGCTGCGAGAGCTGAAGCACCAGCACATTGTGCGGTACTACGACCGCATCATCGACCGCAGCAACACCACCATCTACATCGTCATGGAGTACTGTGAGGGCGGAGACCTAGCTAGCCTCATCTCCAGGTGTCGCCGGGAAAGGTAGGACCACACAATTACAAGCCTGTTGGTGTATTCATCCATTCTTTCGTTTTTTCCTTTGTACATTTATATTTGTTCATTCATCTACCAACTGCATTTTTCCTGACTCGATCTCTAATTCTCATCCCTAGGCGATACTTGGAAGAGGACATGATCTGGAAGCTGTTCTTCCAAATCTGCCTGGCGCTGAAGGAATGTCATAACCGACGCGACGGGAAAACCTTCCTGCATCGTGACCTGAAACCTGCCAACGTGTTTCTGGATGCTAACAAGGATGTGAAGCTGGGAGACTTTGGGCTGGCGAGGGTTCTGGCCCATGATACGAGCTTCGCCAAAACTTTTGTTGGGACGCCATACTATATGTCTCCGGTGAGTGGTCAGGAAGGTGGAACAAATGACTGAATACACAGTACAATGCAGTTAACAAAATCGATACAATCAGGGAACTACAACAATTGTCGTTCATATGCCGTCATGACATTTGTGGAGTTGAGAAAGGAATCAGTCATGTTTCTTTGTATAACAGGCTGTAACAATTGTATTTCTGTTTTTACAGGAACAAATGAACAACATGTCGTACAATGAAAAATCAGACATCTGGTCACTAGGATGCCTCATCTATGAACTCTGCTCCTTGTCGTGAGTTAACTTCATCAGTTTCTTGACAAATCTAGTCAACTCTAATCAGTCCTGTGTATCAAAGATTAAGGGAATGTATCTCTATGAAAGGGATCAAGACTACATTCTCATATTCTTATTTTCTTATCTTAGAAAAAAAAATTACTTTCATATTTAACTGTTATAAGCTTCTTAATTTCCAGTCATTTACTGTATGTAGTAGTTTGTACATAGCATATGCATGTGTCATCGTTAGTGCATCTGCTGCCACTGTCCATTATCAGCATGGTGAATCACACTTCAGTACAGAGTTGTCTTCAATGAGACACTGATATGATCTTGTTGCTATGCCGCCATGATTGATGTGAAAATTATGGTTTATTATAAAAGCATTGTTCGAGTGAATAACCTGTATAATTGTTTGACAGGCCACCCTTCCTGGCAGCCAATCAGAAGCAGCTGGCAGTGCGTGTGCGGGAGGGGAAGTACCGCAGAGTTCCGTATCAGTACTCAGATGAGCTGAACTCTGTCATCGGCTCCATGCTCAACATCACGGTGAGACAAACTTGTCTGTTCCTCCTGTTTCTGCATGGTTCCGGTAATCTTGTGGTCATACATTTGCTAACAACCTTGTAAAACTATTCTCCTAGCAGATATTTATGTGTTGTTCTGCTTTAAGGGAAACTTTGCAGTTGGATCACACCTGTCCTTTGGTGCCTTAAATACAGTGCCTTAGTACAAAATTGTGAATTTAGGCATCTGGAAATGAGGAATCTGGTCAGGAAGACAAGACTATTACCAAGTAGTGGCACTACCAGTACTAAGTGACTTGTCTCTTGTCCAGGATGATCGCAGGCCAGACATTGAGACATTGCTTCAGACACCACAGCTGGCCTCTCGGCTGAGAGAGTACAACGGTAAGAATGACAAAGCCGAGGCCCCACGCCGCAGGTCGCGCGAGGATGTGGGGGATCGCAGGCGATCGCGAGAGAAAGAGGACCTGTTGAAGCAGCGCGAGGATGCTCTTGTGGCGAGGGAGCGTTCCTTGGAGGACAAAGAGAAGGAGGTGGAGGGTACGTGTCTTTCATCTGGCATTCTGGCTACACAGACTCTGCTTTGATGTTGGTACAATCGCTAAACGATTAGATACTTTATCATTAGTAGTAGTAGTATCCAATATTTCATTGTTTCTGAAATTCTGACCTGTTTTGATCCATTATTTCAGCCCGAGAGAAAAACCTAGCAGTGAGGGAAAAGATTGTGGAAGACAAGTTAGCAAGGTATGTTATTTTGTTTGTTTTCCATAGCTGTACATATCTGGCACTAGAGCACAAATGCCATGCTGTATCACAAGGGCAGTACATTATATCATGCAGTGGTTAGTTTTGGGAAACTAACTGGGAAAATTTATGACCTGTGTACAAGTCTCTGAAGATTTTATTACTGCTTTCTTTGTGGAAGCAATTGATCATAGAATATGAATTAGAAATAGAATGTGCTAAATTGCAGTGGCAAAATGTTGATTGGATACTCTTATGGAGGTTAAACTGATAAATTAAAATGGTTTTGTTGCACAGGGCGGAGTCACTGATGAAGCAGTACACTGAGCTGGCTGTTGCCAAGGCCAACCGGGCACTGGCTGATTTTGACATAAATGCTGACGACACATGCACAGGTAGACTCTCACCTCGGCTTACTGACAACAATAAGGCTCTTCATTACTTACGTGTGAGGGAGAGGAAGAATGGGAGGGGATGTCGGTCTCCGTTGTAGGGCTAGGGGAGGGGCTACTTTCTCTGTAAGAGGGATGGGTATTGGCCACGTTTTTATAAGGTTTTTAATGAGTTGGTTTTAATTTTGATATATAAAGAAGGGGCACAACTTTTAGATCACATTTTATCTACTACAACTGCTTCCTCTTCATATTTCTCCAAATGTCTAATATTCACAGATACAGTAAGGGAAACTTCTAAATGACTGTTGAGAAATATGTCTAGATCATTTTTTCTTCTAACATGTAGCTGTAAAAAGCCTCAGTCATGCTGATGATTGTACCTGATTCCACTATTATATTGTCAGGTGTTTTTGGGGACCCACTTGCTGAATGCTGTGTAATCGAGAGTAGAGTTCCAGCACAGAAATCTCCGTCTTGTAAACTATTAGGACTGTTGTGGAACATTGGGCTGTATTCATGTCTCACTGTCGTTATGATACAAATGGCACTACCATTTCTGTAAAACTGGATGATGACTTGTATGTATGAAACGGGCAGTCATAATTTTAAGCTGATTATAGAAAACATTTGATTAGCCTTGTTGGTTTTAACAATGGGAGTCTGGTTAACCTTTTTGCTTTAACCACTGCTCTAATAAAACAAAAAGTCTCTTCTAATAATGTACTGCATGCTACATACATCAGTGTAATAAAAGAAGACCATAGGATTGTTTTTAATGTTAGATAGATAAAATCATGAGTTTTCTTGTACAGGTATGTGCTATTATGTAAAGTTGATCGCTTAAACCAATAAAAGGAAAAAATTGAGTCATAATTAGCTTGTAATTAGTGACAAAATTCTTAATTAGATTAACTCTGTCAGCCAATCACAATGCAGGACTGAATTCAATGGCCTAATTTGCATATTAGTCCACACAACTCCACCATGATTGTTGGCATTTGGTGTCCTTCATATTTAGCTTTTCGAACAAAAAGTTACATCTTTTTATAGCTGTTGTTATTCATACAAATACCAATCTGACTTCCTTCTGTTTTGCAGAGAAATCCCCGTCTAAGAAGAAGGTGCATTTCTCCATCCTCCCCGGGAAGGAGAATGAGCGGGCCGATGATGACCTGGGATCAAGCTTTATCTCCCAGTACAATGGCTACAAGGCGGGCGGGAACAAAGCGGATCTGAAGGCACGACTTGACCGGGCCAGGATACGGGGTGTGGCGCTCAAGCATGTGGAGGCTAACGCCACCTTCAAGAGTAGACAGCTACTCGGCATGAGATAGACTGGAATAATTTAAAGAAATGTCAGAGAAAAGCACAATTTAGTTTGTATGGGATAGACTTGAGGAAATTTCGATAAAAGTTAGGAGAAAAGACATTCATCTGAACAACTGATATCCCCAAAGTGTATTTAACTTGAAATTAGCAGTACAGTATAACTGTAGAGTTGTCCCTGTGGGAATTTCTTCTCAAAAACCACATTTGATTGATGGTTGCTATGCAAATGACGTGATTGCAATATGATTTTTCCATTGATCACTTTTGCCAACTGTGCCATGTACATAGTCCCTATTGCCTGAACAAATAACTGTAAATATTCTGTAAAAAAACAAAAACAGTACATGATTGAAGAAAACTTTTCAAGTATGCAGTGTTTACATTTTTATTGTGTTATGTTGTGTGAACATAGTATGTCTAGTCTTACAAATAAATCTATTAGTATTTGTGAAGAAACTGTTCAACATGGTTTGTGTTCATTCATTTCCCAACAGCTGGGGACTCATAGTTGTAATGTTTTTAAAAGGAAAAGGAGATATTTCTATTACATACTGTCATACATAAAGTTGATTGGCTGTGGTTATACACAGGTATTACCAACTATAGGAGATGCTTGGAAATCACATTTCTGGTCTTCAACAATAACCACATAGATCATATTAAAGTCTCTTCGACATCCTGCTAGTCTGTCACCATGGCTCCTTCTCCCCCGGCTTGAGCTCTCTATGGAACAGCTTGCTCTTGTTCTTGTAGGTGCCCAGCATGTGCGTGGACTCGTAGTTGTTGAGCCACAAGCCGAAGACGACGCCTGCGAGGGGGAATGACAGGGCCCAGTAGTCCTTTATCACGCTCCGCACTGCGTTCACCACCATGTCTGCGTTGCTGTACCTACAGAAACATGCAAGAGACATTCATTTCAATGTATGCTTGTGGATAGCTGGGACCGCGTGGCGCTATCGGCAGCACGTTTGACTCAGGTCCTGAAGGTCCTGAGTTCAAACCCCGCCGTGTCACCGATCTTGTGCCCTTGGGAAAGGCACTTTACACGACTTTCCTCACTTCACTCAAGTGAAAAATGAGTATATAGGCTACAAAGGTCTTCAGCAGGTTGAAGTTGGTAGCCTCAAAACGAAAGAAGATGTCTGTCTCTTAGTCATAACGCTAGCTAACACCAACCTGCCATATTGATTGGCATGATCATGAAAAAGCCAAGGAACTGTGTAGATAGATAATCTATCTCAAAGATAGGTGGTACGGTACTAGTATCTTTAATTCTATAATTAACACCGCATATATAATAGCCGGTAGCTTGATGATGATGGCAACAAATTAGGAAGCTGCTATATATATATGGGTGGACGTTAGGAGATACCTAGATCGTTCATCCTCAAGCAACATAGTTGTTTATATCTTACAACGTCACAATACTTGTATAAATGCTACATCAAGGTTAAGCAATACATGTAAGTGCAGACAGACATTTTGCCCCCCTCCCCCTTAGTTTTCCCACGTTTAGAGGACGATTCTGCAACTGACCAAGACGAAGACTTGGAGCCTTGTAACGTACCTGTCACCGACAAAAGTGGTCCTCAATCCCCAAGGATTACAAGCAGCTGCAGCTTTGTTTTCTTGCGGTCAGAACCAGCCCAACAAAGTTGAGCAAAGCTCAGGAGAGAATGTGGAAGGAACCACAAAATGGCGAAGCGTCCTTGTCGGGCGGTTGGTTGGGTGACCTGCAACAGCGCCACCAGGCGGGTCTCAATAGTACTACATTACACATACGACCGCTAGTCGTCGCTTATCAGTTTCAGCCCCCTATGATGCTATGATGTGGATGTCATTCAGCCTACCTAAAAGGGAAAATGATTACTTCGCCACACAACTTCTGACTCAGTATTATATTTCATTGGATTGGTTCTGAACTTGGAAATGTGACATACAGATATGCTGGAAATCGAGCTTGGACACAGAGGCAGGGGAAGACCGCGGAAGTCATACATTAAGGATCATTAAGCAGCTTGCTTAAGACAGCGGTTTGGACCTGCAGCAACTTCCCGCAATGATGGATGACAAAGAGAGGTGGAGGAAACTAGTAATGTGGAGACTCTGAGCGAGCTCGCCGGAGTGAGTAGTGATAGCTTTGAATGATGATGTATGGGGTGTAACGTTAACCGAGTCGGTAATTTGTGTATGAAACTTACGGATGCATAATAAACCATTTTATCAAAGTTCATGTGTTAGATCTGTGTGTATTTGTGGTAAATGCAAACATATCAGGGTGAGAATATCTGTTAAGTCTGTATGTTGGATTATGGCAAATACAAATGTAAATAAGGCTCCAGACCTGTCAAAAATCCTTGTTTTCGGATTTTGTCAGATTTATTGTTTGGGATAGCAGCGTCCAGCATTCGGATATGTTACATGTTACAGATTTCCAGTCGGCTACACGAAAAATAAAGACAGAATATGGTTCCGTATCCATAAAAAATCCTTATTTTTGGATTTTGTCGGATCTGAGGTTCCAGATAGCAGCATCCGATGTTAGGATTTGTTGCAGATTCACCCAAGATACAGAAAGATTATGGTTCCGTATCAGTGGCGGCGGCACCGGGGGGAGCAGGAAAATATGTTTGGGGGGGGGGGCGTCGCCCCCCCAGAAAGCAAGCTGAAACCTTGTGTATTTTTTTGATGATGGAAATTTCATTAAATCAAGCTAGTCTAATGGCAAAATTTACCCCCGAAAATGTAAGAAATGGCGTTTCAGAGAGTCCCGATTTCAAAATTTCCTCCCTTGTGACGGCCCGCGCAGGACAATATATTGCGGGAGTGTCGCTCTCAAAAATCTTTTAAACTGAATTTATCTATCGTACTTAGCTTAGTTTACAAGCAGAATGTGGCCCCCAAATGCAGGAAATGACGTTTCAGACGGTCAAGATTTCTAAATTTCCTCCGGACCTCCCTAGCGATAATTTGCGCCTCGGGCACTCACAACGACATGGTGAAAATTTGTGTGGGTCATCGCCCTCAAACAATTTCTTTCTTTGACAAAAATGGCATTAGATTTAGCATAGTCTGCCAGCAAAATTTGTCCCTAAAAATACAGAAAATGGCATTTCAGAGGGTGCAAATTTCGAAATTTCCCCAGACCAACCTTGCGACAGCTCGCACCTTTGGTACATGTACTCGAAATCATGAAAATATTTTGGGGCATCGCCATCACCATGTGTCTTTCTTACAGAATTGCCATCAAATTTAGCTTAGTCTGGCAGCAAAATTTGCCCGTCAAAACGAAGGAAATGGCATTTTAGAGGGTCAAGATTTCAAATTTTCCCGAGGGAGCATGCCCCCGGACCCCCCTAGGATGGTCGCGCATACGGCGCGACGGGTAGCGCCTTCGGCGCTATATGTGCTGCAAAATTCTGTCAGTAAAGTTCGCCCCCCATACGAAATTTGCTGCCGCCGCCTCTGCGTATCTGTCGAAAATCCCTATTTTTTTTATTTTTTCGTATCGTAGATTTCAAATGACGGTGTCCAATGTTGGGATTCGTTACAAATTGGATTGGATTTGCCTGTATTGTCGGACCCACCTGTATTCACCTGTATTCACTAAAAATACAGAGAAATACCTGTACGTATTGGCCAGGATTCAAGGTCATTTCGTGTAGTCAACATATCCCATAAGTTTACTGATCAAATGTATTTATTGAATACAGTCAAATCTCAAGACGACCACTCGAGGGACTGGACAAAAGTGGTCGTTTTGGACAGGTGAAGAGTATCACATGCCATGGGCATAGCATAAATGGTACAACAAAATTTGCTTCCATCACCAGACTGCCCCATTGACCCCAAATGACCCACCCACCTGCATCCACTGAGATCTTTATTTTGAACACAACATCGTATGGCAGTCAAAATCCAACGCAAACTAGTGGCCGATTTCGGCAAAAGTCATGCTAGTTATCATCAAAAATAGATGACACCTCAAGCTTGAAAATGGTGTGGTCGTCATGGGCAGTGATTTGGTCCTGTGCAATCCAAATTTTTTACTGTTGCAGTGGCCAGGTGGTCGATTGAAAAGGTCACTTAATGCTTATGACAATGAAAATTTTTGGGACCGAGAAAAAGCAGTCCTAATTACCAGGTGGTCGGCTTGAAGTTGAAGGGGGGTGGTCGCTTGGGCAGGATTGACTGTACAGGAAAAACTTCATGACTTTATGTTTACAATCATACCAAGGATCCATTCACCAACTCAGTTACAAAGGAGGGTTTCCACGCACAATTCTTCAATAACAGCAATATAGTAATAGCCCTATAAATAAATGGTTGGACACTAACTTAGAACATGTAGTACTGTAAATGCAGAAATGTTTGCGGTGGATTAATGTTCGTGGTTTTCGCGGTGACCACGTCACCATGAACTTAAAACCACCGCGAAAAGTCCCTTTTCCCGTTACCGCGAAATTAAATCCCCGGGAAGTTAAATGCATTTACAGTATTACCGGGTACATGTATATCAAAAATACATGTTACATGTAGTTTCATTGACTCATTCAAGGAAAAGACATATTAAATAGCTTCCATGCATTGATCTGGTTAAGTGGTGACGTCTCAAATTACAGTACTGCACTTTCTAAGGTAATACTACAAGATAATGTTAAGGCCAGACCTGGTAACATCAAGTGGTATTAAATATACAGTGGGATGTTTCAAAGTGAATACAATTTCATACTTTTCAATAAGAATTATAATGTTACATACATAACACCAAAACATTGATGACTAAACGTTGAAGATAACCAAAATATCTTAGATGCTGAAATCTCTTGTGTGCTGGGTATTCTGTAATTTGTAGCTACATCTGTGTTGAGACACATTATTTTCACACTGGTATTAATTGGAAATAATCTCTATTTCTAACACTTATCCTGACAGGAAGGAAGCTGCTGCAATATGCTGTCCAAATCACATTTGATACCCACATTTTTTTAAGGATAGTTCAGATTGGTCATCAGATGATCACGTTCATACTTTTAAAGTACAAAAACCAGCAGCATTCCACAACTGTATTGTTGAATTATATAGGCACCAAAAATTACCATGCAATACCAGTCCAAGTAGCCAGGGCGTGAAAAAAACAAGTCTGTGGAAAACATCAATGGGCAATGCTACAATGCCTACAACCTGCACTTGTTGTCAATTTTGGGCGTGTCATCACAAACCCTTCCAGCCCGGCTGGTTTTTGTCCAACACTGAACGAGGCACAAACTTCTTCTCCTTCAACTTGTCCACTTCCGTGGGGTCCTTCTCCTCAATTGCCTCCAACTTCCTCTCCTCTCGCTCCTCAAGGATGCTCTTGTTCCGGTAAGGCTGCTGTTTCCCGCCACGTACGAGGTTCTCAAAGTTGTACCCAACGAAGCCGATGACCAGGGCAAAAGGGAAGGTGATGTACGGTGCGTAGGTCCTGATGAAAACCTGCCACATTGCAGCGTTGGTTTGGACTCTCAGGAACCTGCAAACTGGAATGGAACAGGTTTAAGAGAGATTCTATTGACAGATTTTATGGAGTTTCGAAAGAATATGGAAAATCCTGCAAGAATGAAACATCTAACTTAACGTTTTATCTACTTATTCAGTACGTTAAGCAAATAACTTGACAAATCACATTCATTGCGTCAAGAAAATAAGACTAAGCATAACCCATAAAAGAGGATCAAGGACGTTATATAAGTTTAACGTCCTTGGATGGATAAAAAATAATCAAAGTATACATACAATTAGTACGCCTTGCGTACACTACACAAGTTACACAGGAATACCACATGTACAAAGTACTTTGAGAGAATAGTGCACAACTTAACTTTGTAGCATGTTGAGTAACATCCCTATTTAAACACCCCTCCCTCTGCTCTTCCCCCCTCCCCAACGTTCAATGACCAAACCTTACCTTCTACTATAAATCTTGAAGGAATGACAAGAGATTTTCCCTAACCGAGAAAGTATAAAACAATGAACACGTATGATGTGAAGTGACTTACGTATGATGATTTGGGAATTACGAAACCAACATCACGTTCTGAGTCACCTCTCCTATATTTCTTGATTGAGTAGCATCGAAACATAAAGGTCATAATTGCACTCTCTAAAAGTAAACAATGATGGGTACAATATTTACTTCCTATAACTTAAATCCGTCAAAATATTAATTGTGATGTAAAAAAATCTAGGTATGGGAGATTATTTGTAAAATTTTGACGGAAGACATATATGAAGGTTTTTACATTTAGCTGCGTTGATAACAGCTGAAGGGTGAAAGGTGAACGCCCTGGAGTGACCTGCCGGGTGCTGTGTACGTTGGAACCCAGAAAGCTGATTCCTGGTAAAAACTGAGAAAACGCGCCTGTCACCATGGAATACCCGTCCCCCGGGGACCAGTTCGGTGATCGAGACAGTGGTGAAGGTGTCTGGAGGCCCATGGTAGCCATGGGCAGGAACTATCGTCAGCAGGCTGCTTTTGACGACTCAGATCCGTACGGGTTGGAGATGGCACAGCAGTACGAAGACGAGAGACCACCCGCTTACAATCCCGAAGTTATCGATCTGACGGAGTCTCCCGTGCGGCAAAGCCCTGCCAGGCCCCCCAGGCCGCCCAGGCCCGCGGTACCCCCTCGCCCGGGTCTCCCCTCTGCTAGCGCCAACGTCTCCACAACCCAAGACGTCGTGACGGACTTGAGACCCGAGGAAGTCAGATGGTTCTACGAGACGGAAGAACCCGGGAAGAAGCCTCAGTGGGAACCCTTCATCGGTTACGACTCCTTAAGGATTGAGACTAAGTACCGACAGGTTCACTTCCACCAGGGGAACACGCCCCCAGAGGAGAAAGTGGACCTGATCGTGGTGCGGGGAGGTGTTCACGAGGTGTGTGTGGCCACCAAACATTGCTACCCCATCTACTGGTCAGGTGAGTCACAGGAGGAGGCAGTTGCCATGGCAACCATGATGTGTGTGTGTGTGCGTGAGTGTGTGTGTGTGTGTGCGTGACAGAGATGAAAGGTTATAAATAGCAATGGATTAGATTTGCAGTTTTGTATCACTTACTACCTTGTATCACATCATATCACAATGTCTATGATTCTGTGGGGTGGGGGGGGGGGGAGTTTCGTAATGAACAGTGATGAAGATACATGTTCTACATTCAGTCTTCAAAGTCAAACACACGGAATATCCGATACAATATGGCAATGCCATTAAAGTGTACATTACTTTCTGTTTATGTGAAAGCAACAAAATATCTTACCTCCCCCCATACACACACACAGGTAAGCCCATCAAGGTGCTGCGGGGTCAGTGGTTCCATGACGGGACGTGGCAGCCTGTGGAGGAGGACATTGCAGCACAGCTGGAGACAGAACATCTGGGGAAGTGGAGAGGACAGAGGGTTCCTCTGCACAGCAGCCCCACCAAACAACAAACGGGTTTGTTTATTTGTAGCATGTGTATATGGTATATATAGTGGATATTTACCCTGCTTCTGGACCAGAAGTTGACATTTGATTTCCAAGCTCATTTTATTCTGTCAAAAGAAACAATTGTCACAATGGCATTCCCATACCTTTCCAGAAACCCCCTTTTTTCTTAAGTTACATCAAGGAGCTTTTATCTTATCAAAGCTCCTTGGTTACATTCTCAAAACCCACAAATTGTAGAAAAATTTACTCTTTGTCATCCTTTGCTTCCAGAAAACAAGTCAAACCCAACCTGTCTTAGTAGATATAGCCAACGTCAATTCTTTTATTTATTTTCCTCATGTCATTTTTGACTGTTTCAAAGTACTAGTACAGTAGATCATACTTTCCTGCATTTTGCATCTCATGTTGTGCCAACAGATGTTCTGATCTGCATTAGGCCACAGCAAGTAAATTTTATGGATGACATCCTCTGCAGACTGCAAAAATAGTGCGATAGGGCGAAAAAAAAAAACAAGATGGGTGAAAAAAAAATATCTTCAAAATCTTCAAAAATAGGCACCATCAAGTTGTGATGACTGTTGTAAACAGACTTAAAGGGACAAAACATGGTATCAGAGGCAAAAACGCATTCATTCCTGTATTTAAGACATGCACTGGTGTGGAAAAAGTGACACTAGTGTGGTAGATTGGCATCACCAACAAAGTTGGTAACCACACTCATAGCTTCCATATTGGTGTCACTTTTACAACTATCCAATAAGTTTCATTTCTACAACTACAGCCCTGGGTACCTCGTAAGTGTCACTTCTACAAGTACAATTATTAGGCTACAGCACAATATATTTGCTCATTTTGGTACTCTATCGTCATGTTGACCATCCCTGCAGAAGAAAAAAAATCTTGTTTTTTTTTCTGAAATCATGCAAAAATCAATGCACGCGCTGATGTCATCCAGAAAATTTACTTGCTGTGGCCTTATATGGATCTCTAGATTTCCAGAACTTACTTCTAGAATGATAGTCACAGCTGCAATCATGGTCAGATAGAGTACCAATATCACCTGATATTCATCCTAGCTATGGGGAGGGGACATTATATACCATCTAGAGGGCTGGCCTGGAGCCAAGTCATCATGATTATGGGATGGGAAACAGGTCAAGGCTATCAGCAAAACATAAAAAAACAACAGTGGTTACTGGGAATGATTTGCCTTGCTATTTCCAGTCATTGTTATTGTGGACTCTCAGATTATTTGTTACACATTTGTGTGAAATTGCGTACAGTACACTGTATTTGATTACACCACGTTAAATAAGATTTTACCAACTAAACATGTAGGCTGACAATAGGCCACACCAAGTGGATGTTATGCATCCCTGGAGATCTCAAATGGCATTATATATATTTGTATCGTGCATTATATTTGATTATATGTTATGTCCTTGGGAAGGCCAAATGAGTGTACATATGATGGATATCATCCATATCATCCATGTAGGTGAATACCGGTTTATTCTGAATTAGTCCAGATCCCAAAAGACACCATTAGTTATCGGCTGTTCCAGACAATATCCCACAACGCAGACTCATTGTACCTACATTTAGCTAATTGGAGTATTGATTGTGTCCCCAGTGCTGAATGTGAGGTTTCAAGACAGCCATGTGGATTGGTACAGCCCGTCTGAGGTCTTCCTCTTCAGTGACAGCAAGACTTCCCGTGGTATCCGGTTCGTTGGGAAGAAGCTTGGGATTTCTAAAGGTATGTTCTTCACTCCAAACAGCATTTTCAAACATTTATTGATGACAGTAGAGCATGTATTTGGTAGTTATGACAGAAATGTTACAAAACTGTAGCTGATGTATTTTTTACAGGTATATTACAGTATAAGAGCAAGAAGATCATGTCTTTTCTTTTCTAGCTACGACTAGTGGCACCAAACTTCACCGTGGCTATCGATATGAGGCCAAGATGGACGACAAACCATCAGACATAACACACCTGGTTCTGGTCATCCATGGCATTGGGCAGAAAATGGACACTGGCAGGATTATCAAATGTGTGGCTGAGTAAGTAACGAGTACACGCTACCAAGTTACAATGGCTGGACAACAGTAATGAAACAAAACACTGGTAAAAGAGACATCAGATAATATTTCAGTTCCTAAGTACTAAGAGTATTATGCACACAACATTAAGCACTGTTCTGATTTTACGGCTACTGTTTTAACCTCTGTGTTCAATCTATGAAAACCATAAAACATTCTTACAGAAATAACGATGCAATATTAAATAGGGAGGCATGGTTCAAACAGTATTTGGAATGATCATTAAGATTAAATATGGGGGTTCTAACATTGCCCATGACATTTAAAAAAAAGTACTTTCCAAAATTGAAACGACCAGTATTAGTACTTGGTATTCGTTTGGTATTTCCAAGTCCTTCTACACTATTGATTTTGGGTTGATTTGAACAGTGGGTGAGTTACTATCAGAGGTGGACACAGTGAGGATTAATGAACACAGGTGTCTCAGCTTGGCCTTGTGGATTCTACAACAGCACAGACACATATCAGCACACCATGCTACATTAACTCAATGACAACTATGACCCAGGAGTTGGCCTCTGTCATGTGATACCAGCTGGAGCCTGGAACAAAATCAATAAATGCCAGACGAATCTTTAAAGTGCACATATTATAGGGAAAATTCTCATAATGTATTTTGAACATTTATATTTTTAATTGTAGGTGAGCATGATTGACCACAACTCTAAGAATAAGTTACATCCTACATCACGTCATCCCTTCCTATAGAATTTTTTTATCAATAAGAACATAAGTTGGGTGACACTATGTGATTCTAAGATATGGCACAATTCCTGTTGTTACCACTGAAAAAAGATGTTTTCTTGGTGTGCCCCCCTCCCCCTACAGTCTCAGACAGGCAGCCAGTAAGATACAGGAGAGCCACTTCCCCCACCTGCCAGACGACCAGCGGGTGGAGTTCCTCCCTGTGGAATGGAGGTCGGGGCTGACACTGGATGGAGGTGGGGTCTTAGTTATTCTTACTCAGGCCCTCCTATTCCACCTGGAGCATTTGATAGTTTCAAAAGTACTCCAGCTTACATGTAGGTCATTGCAAAGTCTCTTGCTCCTTCCCAACTGAGGACAATGTTCCAGGGGTGTCTTGTCAGTATCCTTAATTCACATAATCCCCAGCCTACCTTTATTACTTTTGTCATCTCTGACAGAGGGGTCATTTAGGTTAATGCTTCCTTATTTGATACTTACATGACCTTACGAATTGTTGATGACAGAATAATTGTAGATGCTTTGCAGTACCCAGTATTTTTAAAGAGTATATCATTATAGCTAAAAACACAGTGTAATGCTAATTGATCAAAATCTGTTTCTTTGCATCTCTGTAATGTAATGTTATGTAGTTGTATTGCTATTTTGTAATAAAAATTAAGTGTCATCTTGTAAAACATCCTTTTTTTTGGCAGGCATAGTGGAGAGCATCACACCAGACAAGATCCGTGGGTTACGGGAGGTTCTGAATGCTAGTGCCATGGACATCATGTACTACATGAGCCCCCTCTACAGAAATGAGGTTTGATATAGACTTTGAGAGACTCTGTACCTGTATTAACCAGTCAGTAGAACGTCTGCTGAAAAAGCAGAAAGAATGATGGTGATGATAATCATAAGTTATATATTTACCCAATAACTGAAGTATGTTTCACAGTGGACACCTTTCACATACCACTGGACTTCTGGGAGAAGTATCTGAGGCATTCCAGTCTCAATAACTTTGACAAATTGAGATTGAAAAAACACCATGCTGTATCCACTGCACATTCAGATCACACAGAGACATGTTATCTGTTTTGTTCCCAGATCACCAGATGTCTCCAACAGGAGTTGAACAGGATCTACCAGGAGTTCTGCACCAGGAACCCGTACTTCCAGCCGAAGGGGGGGAAGGTTTCGCTCCTGGCACACTCCCTGGGGAGCGTCATCACCTATGACATCATGACTGGCTGGAGCCCCATACAGCAGTACGACCAATACCTTTCACATGAGAAGGTAAGACAAGACTTACTTTCTGTGTAAACGAAATGTTCATTTGATGAATGTGGGAATTTTTCCAGTTTTGTCCAACATCTGGCCTTCTTGGCTTATAATATATATAAATGTTACTTGTATATTTTTGTGTGTAACAATTAAGTAAAAAAATGTTTTCATGCCTCAAAAAGAATTCAGCTCAAACCAAAAGTTGGTCCCATCTTAGTATAATCTGTCTGACTCTGACACACTATGTGTTCATGGTACATGTAATTGGTCATGCCAAGTTGTTGTTTTTCATGCACAACATGCTACAAGTATTCCTCACCACATTCTATGCTACATTTGTATCATATGGTCTGTACAGGATGTATTGCCTACATGTAGTTACACTAGCAACCATGCTAATTGTGCAAGCGGATATCCAGTATAACTATAACTTCAACTTAAAGCAACTCTTCTAATTCAATTTGGATTGTTCCTTGGACTCATAAATAGTTACTTTTAAGTAATAGTACATGTGCGGTAAGTCTTTGGCAGTCCAGTCTCAGGAGGTGTTTATTAGGGTGCGTCTGTACAAGTGGAAATTATGGTTAGCATTACATTGTGTTAGTGTAACACCATGTTTCTAAAAGTCCTGTTTTCACTGTTGTCCTCCATCTTTGCAGACTGAACACCCAGACTTAGTCCAGGTGGCCCTGGGTCAGGAACAGCTGGTGTCAGAGGTCAAGAGAGCCAGACAGCAGTAAGGATGACACTTTTTATCTGCATTTTTTGCTGTTTAAGATTTTTTTCTGAATTTACAACTGATAGAAGAACATGCACTTTTTATTTGTTTAAAAAATCTGTGATGATGGAGATTTCACTTAAGTTTTCTTTATGAACGGATGGACGATTGATCATACTATTCTTCTATGCATTCAGGCTTGAAGACCTAGAGAAGAAGTTGATGGCCTCGTCCACATATGCCTTAAGTTCCAGACCTCCTGCTCTCAGATTTGATGTAAGTAGTAGTCCAATTACTCCTCATAATACAATATCCCTGTTTCAAACATGTATTGATAATGTTAGAATGTGGTGAATGAGAAAGTCTTTGTGTAACACAAACTCTGCTGTCTAGGGCTGTAACTGGCCCCTCCCTGCAAGCTGGCAGGATGTTGGTCAGGCTGCTATAAGCAAGATTAATCAGGCTAAGCCAGTCTCAAGCAGACTAAAAGTGGACCATAGAAACTAGAGTCTGTTAAGTTTTTTACTGTCCTGATTGGAGTTTGATTCTACTTGAAAAACACCAGTCCCAATGTTGCTTAAAAGTGAACAATTTGGTCCATGGATGAGTAACCTTGACTATAGAACTAGAGGTTGAGAGTTTAAATCATGCCCATTGTTAACCTACATATACCTCACATGTTGCTAGAAATGTTTACAGTCCTTTGGCAGTTGCATTAAGCTGGAGGTCCTTTATGTTATTGACTAATTGAAGGGAGACACAC
This sequence comes from Branchiostoma floridae, assembly GCF_000003815.2. Classification (NCBI taxonomy): domain Eukaryota; kingdom Metazoa; phylum Chordata; class Leptocardii; order Amphioxiformes; family Branchiostomatidae; genus Branchiostoma; species Branchiostoma floridae. Next base: position 14,524,439 of record NC_049979.1, on the reverse strand, counting down.
CTAGGTCACTTACCAACACCAAAGTTTAATACTGGTGTGTTACACCATACAGTTCGGAACGTATCCCGATATGCCCATGTCATAAATCACGCTGTCGGCTGTACCGCGCAGGCGTAGTTATGTTGACCCCAAAATTTGACCCCATTTCCATTATGCAATGCAAATGAACAAACATAGAATGTTGAACTTTTGATCTTCAGGATGCTTTTGCAATCTGTGTATTCATGTCTAGTTGAATCCTCTTACTTTTTATGAAACTAATGGACATCATTTGTTTGAACACATATCACAAAAACACAATCACATTCAACATACAGGCATATAAAAAGATTGAAGCTGGAAGTGAAGGTTTTATTTCCCACCAAAGGATGTTTACAGTTTTGTCATGCAGTCCACTCGGTATTACAGTCACTCTGTAGTTCCTTCAAATGTCAACTTCATTTCAGCTGCTCTAAAACACTAACAGCAGATGATGAGGCATAAGAGAGTTACCTATCATCTATTTTCTACTTTCCTATGTGCATCATGTCCATTAAGATGTGTATCCATTTAAATCACTTATCTCAGCCAACATTCAGAACCATGCTATGTTTTTGTTTCCACCTTGTGTTCGCTTCCCTATAGTTTGTACCTTGCCAAACAAGGTATGGACTATACATGTAGGCAGCACACAAACTGGAAACAAAGATGAACATTGAAGTCAGCAGGAAGCAGAAAGATCGTCTCACACAGATTTAGCAGGTTGCCATGTCTCGAGTTACAGTACAGCTATAACCATTTGTTAGGACCAAGTGAGTGAGCCTAGTTGGGCCTGATCTTCATCTCAGTGTGTTTGAGGGAGTAGTTGTCTCCCTTCCACTGGTACCAGTTCACTCCTTCCCCGTTGTACTGGTGGGTTCCAACCAGGTACTGGCCGTTCAGGTTGGCATCACGACAACTGCTGTACCACCAGCCGCCCTTGTTGCCAAGGTTGCAGTGGCCAGGATGGACATAGTTGCTTGCGTCGATGGTGGAGAAGAATGCAGTGGAACTCCATGTCATGTCGTCCCCTGAAAGAACAGGTCCATTGTTCATAAGTGGGAGGGGGGAGGAGGCAAGTTGGAAGTTGTATTGCGTGTATAAGAAATGTTTCTATTCAGAGTAGAAAATGTTAGATATTGTTCCTCATACCTGCAGTTCCTGAATATCCACCCACATTCATTTGGTAGTTCTCGACTTCGTCTTTCACCCTGAAGGTGCTGTATTTGGCATAAGCTAAGTTTCCCTCAAAGTCTTCCAGGTCGACCCTCAGTTCAAACACGTCTTGGGCAGTCAGTGCAGCCAGATTGTCATTGCCTGTAAAATGATTAGCAAACTTCTTTCTCAAAACATCATTGAATTTGTGCTTTGAGTCATAACGTCAACCGAATGAATAAATAAAATAAAATAACATATACTTTAGTAAGCCTAGAATTTACTCCATTTACTACTACAATATGCCATCACATTCAATATATCAAATTGATATGTTACCTAGCCAGAACTCTGACTTGATGTCCCCAAAGCCGGTCTTGTAGGCCTGCCAGTCCAAGGAGAAACTTACTGAACCATCATGGCGCCTTTGGAAGACCTGCATCAGACAAAACCTCATCAGTCATGTTGGTACAATGACATCTTGATAATATGTTACATGAAACTTGGACCAGTGACAATTTACACTGCTACAGTATGGATTTTGTATTTTTCATTGGTGGAATTATGAAACAGAGGAATTGACAGAGACAAATTATTGAAAAGCTTCTGTTGGTTGAATTTTTGTACCGTCCATCCGCCCCCGTCAGTGTCCATGTCACAGTACACATGGATGGGATCCTTCCCCCCTGGGTAGATGGCGTAGACATCACTGGTGTTGTGGCCGGTGTTGAACAAGTCCAGGCAGTCACGTGGAGCATTCAGTATATCTGAGAGTGAAGAAATATGCTTTCTGAATATGTATGTGATAAAAAAAACACACTGCTGAAACTAGCCTGGGTCTCCTTTTTTCAAAAACACCAGTATTTACGTGTCGGACTTTGGTTTTGCTACTCTTTTGAATACTACAGGCATTTTAGCAAAATATGTACTAGGTTTTTGCTTTGTAATGCAAAGTAATACTGAAAGAATGTGCCATAATTCAGAGGATAGGTACATAATTCAGCGAATTGTAAAGTCAATCAAAAGAAGGTAAAAATCTACAAACTATCAATTCATACCTTCCAGTTGCTGGATGGTGCCGGATTGTTCCTGGATGATGGCAGCCTGTTGCTGCAAGTTGGTGGCTTGTTGGGCATACGTGATGGCTTGTTGCTGCAGGCCGGTGGCTTGTTGCTGCACAGTTCCCTCTAGTTGCTGCAGGTTTGTTGCCAGCTGCTGGTCAGCAGTTTCCTGTTGCTGCAGACTGGTGGCTTGTTGCTGCACAGTTCCCTCCAGCTGCTGCAGGTTGGTTGCCAGCTGCTGGTCAGCGGTTGCCTGTTGCTGCAGGCTGGTGGCTTGTTGCTGCACAGTTCCCTCTAGTTGCTGCAGGTTGGTTGCCAGCTGCTGGTCAGCAGTTTCCTGTTGCTGCAAGCTGGTGGCTTGTTGCTGTACCGTTCCTTCCAGTTGTTGCAGATTGGTTGCCAGCTGCTGGTCAGCAGTTGCCTGTTGCTGCAGGCTGGTGGCTTGTTGCTGCACAGTTCCTTCTAGCTGCTGCAGGTTGATTGCCAGCTGCTGGTCAGCGGCTTCCTGTTGCTGCAGGCTGGTGGCTTGTTGCTGTACAGTTCCTTCCAGTTGTTGCAGATTGGTTGCCAGCTGCTGGTCAGCAGTTGCCTGTTGCTGCAGGCTGGTGGCTTGTTGCTGTACAGTTCCTTCTAGCTGTTGCAGGCTGGTGGCTTGTGCCTGGATAGTAGATTCATGTTGCTGCAGGCTGGTGGCTTGTGCCTGGATGGCGGTTTCATGTTGCTGTAGAGTGGTCTCCAGTTGCTGCAATGTGCTGGCTTGTTGCTGATCAGCAGTATCTTGCTGCTGCAGGCTGAGGGCCAGTTGCTGAACGTGTTGCTGTAGGTCACTTCCCTGTTGATGGACAGTTGATTGAAGTTGCTGCAATTCTCCTGCCAGTAGTTCTTCATTTTTTTCATGCCGCTCGATCGTGGCTTCCAGTTCCTGCAAGCTGCTGGCCTGTTCTTGAATCAGGGTGGCTTGTTGCTGGTTGATGGCTTCCAGTTGCTGCAAGCTGCTGGCCTGTTGCTGATTGGTGGTTTCCAGTTGCTGCAGGCTGGTGGCTTGTTGTTGGTTGGTTGCTTCCAGTTGCTGCAGGCTGGTGGCTTGTTGCTGGTTGGTGGCTTCCAGTTGCTGCAGGCTGGTGGCTTGTTGCTGGATGGTGCTGTCCTGTTGCTGCAGGCTGGTGGCCTGTGCCTGGATGGTGGATTCATGCTGCTGCAGGCTGGTGGCTTGTTGCTGTATAGTTCCTTCCAGTTGCTGCAAGTTGCTTGCTAGCTGCTGGTCAGCAGTTACCTGTTGCTGTAGGCTGGTGGCCTGTGCCTGGATGGTCAATTCATGTTCTTGCAAGGTAGTCTCCAGTTGCTGCAGGCTGGTGGCCTGTTGTTGAATCAGGGTGGCCTGTTGCTGCAGAGTTCCCTCCAGTTGCTGTAAAGCTGCAGCCTGCTGCTGGATGATGTTGTCCTGACTGCTGGCTGTTGCCTGGAGAGCTTGAATCGTGGTGGACTGGTCTGTCTGAGCCTGTGGCTGTTTAAACATAAATATAAATATAATTTATGAAAATAAGCTCACCCAATTTCTTTTGATTTAGTTACAATCTCCACATGTATGGAGAACAAGCTTGAAAGGTATTTACTACGATAAGACTAAGAACATGACATACAGAATACCAGAATAGATATAAAATGGTCAAAAAGGGAATACAGAGCATTAGGGAAACAATGTCCAAAAGGTAGCACATACTCAAACTTAAGGGGGAAGCAATACTTAAAAAATCTTTAACATTCTGGTCCTATGTGAACTACCACTATCAGTGACAGTGAGAAGTAAGCACATAGTGAACAGTTTGGAAGTGTGTTCACATGGGAACCTCTCTAAGATTGCCCAACCCATTACTTGAACATAAGCCTACAGGTAGATAAACCTACTCCATGTCAACAAAGCTGTCATTTGGGCAAATGATTGCTTTTTCAAAAAATAGTATATAAAAAATGATATGGGTGGCACCAAATAACTGTCTAGTGGTGGCTTCTACCCTCAAATATATAACCTCTACCAAGCAGTCATGCTGTTGAACACATAAGAAAAGCTTTACAAAACAAAAGAAATTTGGGTCTCTGAGTGTATTTATTCTTATGTATTTTTTCACCCGGTTGCATCACTGTGCTGGTGGTGAAGGGCATGATTATGCTTTGGCGTCCAGAAGCTGGATTGTGCTAAATACAGCCCTTGTCACATAAGGGGGTTAAGTATATGCACGATGACAACTTGAATGTCAGAGGAAGGCTTAGATATTCTAAAAGCTGATGCTTTTTTTTGTTTCTTAGATTCATCAGCACTTCTGAAAAAAGCAAAAATGCAAATTTTGTCATATGTTAGGATACTCTGTCTGTAGCATATGTACTAGGGGTGGGTACCAGTACAGAACATTCAGGTACAGGCACAGTCCAGGGCCAGAGGATCAGGTCCAGGTCTGGACCTGGATCTTGACCTACGTAATTGTCTGTGAAAATTTGTGAATGGGTGATACACAAAACAATAGTCCATTTCGCTATTAAAGGATTCGGTTTTGTGGAGTATTGGACATCCACTGGCATTTTAGAGTCCTATCTCCAGGTAAAAAACACTAACTTTGACCAAGTTTGACTTTAGAAACTTGGTAAAAATAACTTACTTGTTTTTAACATTAACTCTCCTTTACTTTGGTCTTGTTATTTTCTTGCACCAGTAAGCCCCAAAACGCGTGAACGCCTGCCGATATAATCTGTTCATTTTCTAATCAGTCCATGATCTGGTCCACTGACTTTTTTCCGGTCTGTTTTTTCTGTACCGGTCCAAGAAGAAAAACTGGTTTTGTACGGGTACACCATGTGTACATTGTAAAAATCATATATGGAATTTACTGATTATAATGCAGAGCATTCACATGGATTTAGGGGGAGGCACACCAGGTGCCCATTCACCTGCCCAGAAATTTTTTTTTAACTCCCAAAAAAGGGCCACCAAACATTGCACACAATCAAGGATCAGCATAAGTCAAAAAGAAAGACAAATTCAGCAGAAAGGAAAAGGTGCAACATTACTAACCACATCAAATCAGTCCAAGATTTGCACAGTTTAAAAGGGTTTCATCTGTCATTGTATATATATATGTGTATAAAAGCTCCTTGGTGTAGCTACAAAAGTTCGGCAGCAGAGAAGGGATGTTCTTCATCTTTTAATACATGTACGCTGTGTTTTTGCCATGATAGTATCTGAGTAGATTGTTAACTAAAAGTTACATGATAAGGAGCTGTATTGCCAACATAGTCACAAAAATTCTGGAGGAAAACACCGGAAAAAGGACTTCTGTCACAAATTCCTTTGAGTTGGTTACATTTAGTACTTACAGCAGTGGTCATGAAGGACTGGAAGTCAGTCAGGGTCTGACAGGTAACGTCGCATGACTGTGTGTTCCCATGGTTACTGTTTCCGTTCCCAGGAACACCTTCCACACCCCCTTGCTGCAGCAAAACAAGCGCCAGTACCACTACCAGCCACTTCATGGTGAGGCAGGTCAGAAATGGATACTGTGACCAAAGTGGGATATTTATGCACCACAATGTTGACTAAAAAACACATCCCCACCAATCAGGTGATCTCCTCAGTCTGCACACAATTGTGGATTGCCATCTAGAGGGCTAAGTCCACAGTCCTTGACATTAATTAAAGATTTGGTCCCTCTGTGTTTCATTTGGTAGTTATAAGAACCACAGCCTATTTAAACATTATCAAATATTCTACCTGTAGATTTCTCACATTGCTATGTTGTGCTGGTATGAACAAGTCTGCCGTTATTCTGATAACCACGTGCTTGACTTCATGCTTGTTGGCTGGCAAATGTTGCATAATCAATATCAAATAGGGACTCTGGGTTGGTCAAGTTGTCTGGCTGTCAATGGCTGGTGTTTTTTAGGTACTAAAATAGCCTGCATATTGTCCTCCTATGCAAATGTGTCCGGACATAGTTTTACATACCATAGCAATATGGTTGGTTACAAAACTTTTTCTGACAGCTTTGGTAAACATTTCTTTGAGATTTGAAAGATTGTTTTGAGGAGAATTGAGAATGTAGAGCACACTTATCACTGTTCTTAGTGTGTAATAAATCACTTAGTTGACAAACCTTTCAGACAGTTGTAGCAACTTCCTAAGAGTCAGAAGTAGTTAAGGACCGGCCAAGAATTATCCTGCATGCCCTTTTCTGGACCCTTTCAATCGACTTTGATTCTGTGACAGTCAGCACCAGGTGCCATACCTGCCATGCATATTCCAGCACTTGGCGAACAAAGCCAATGTACACTTATACCAGGTCAAAGAGTCCATTCCTTCTTTACAGAGGGTACTACTCTTCCCAACAATCATGGCGATATGTTTAGACCACTTCATATTAATCTATAAGATCACTCTGAGAATAAGTGCAGCATCAACCACCTCCAGTCGTGTGGGACTGATTGTATTCTTAGGTGGCAGTGGTGGCTGGTGTTTAATGTACAAAAGCAAGGACTTTACATCTTGAGAGGCTGAGAGTCATATAATTGTCATTAGTCCACCGAGCTACATGTAGGCCGTCGATGTAATCTTAGATAGATGGTGATTTAGACACATCATGACTCTGAAAAGGACATATCATCAACACATTTGTAGGTGTCTGCTGTAGTTTCGTTGACTGGGACAGCATCATTTACATATCCAGGAAAATCAACTGGCCTTGGGGTGCGTTGCATGATAACATCTGCCAGTCTGACACTACACCTATGTACCTGACTCTCTGTCGCCTACCCATGGTACGAGTAATGGGTGAATGCCGAGATTGATTAGTTAAGAAATGGTCCTGTGTTGGACGGAGTCAAAAGCCCGCGAGAAGTTAGTGTGGTCCCTTGGCTAGGTTTGTCCGCTGCTTCTAACAACTTGTGTGTGAGGAGTGTTAAGGAGAGTGTGGTAGAGCGACCACAGAGAGACCCATATTGCCATGGGTCTACACTAGGGAGAATGTTGCAAAGTCAGTGACAAAACCTTCACATACTTTCAAATGAAGGACATAAGCTACTTATTATATTAGTAACGCTTAAAGTATTCAACTGTGCTGAACAAGCTGGAAAAACTCAACTTGCACCCATAGAAGCAGTTGAAAAGTTTTTATTTCTATCTAATACACTCATAGGCCACTTTGTCAATGTGCACTTCTCGAAAAAAATTGCAGTGTTGTATTTTAAGGCTCAAAATATTGGGTCTCAGAGGATCCAGGTATATTTGCCATAAATACATACATTCGTAAGAATTACAAGGTTTCTTAGTACATTGACTGTAACCACTTCTTAAAGCCATAATGGAACAGTTCAAAATATAGGTTATTCATGAAGTGGCATTGAAATAAATCTACTCCCTATGTGCAGCAATGTGGGGCCAGCCACACATCAAGAATATGTCATTTTGATCTCTAAATGTACTTAAGTTTAAAATTTTTTTGCAGAGGATGGCACATTAATGATACTCGACAGATTGAACAGGTTGTCTTGACTAACTTTAATGTTAGTATGGCCATGAGCATTCATAGAGCTGGAGTTTAGGTAGGCCTGATCTTCATCTCAGTGTGTTTGAGAGAGTAGCGGTCTCCCCTCCACTGGTTCCAGTTCACCCCGTCCCCATTAGACTGATGTGGCCCAACCAGGTACTGGCCGTTCAGGTTGGGATCACGGCAACTGCTGTACCACCAGCCGCCCTTGTTGCCAAGGTCACAGTTGCCATGGTGGACATAGTTACTCGCATCCTTGGTGGAGAAGGATGCGGTGGAACTCCATGTCATGTCGTCCCCTGAAATAACAGATCCACTTGTTCATAAGATAAGGAAATACCAGGTCTGTTACCCCACCCCAAAATTTATGATTGTGCATTTTCTTTTTCAGAAAAGTAGCAAAGAGAATGATGTTAGAATTTGTTGTAAAGTTCATAAGATCATATTATCAATCACAGGTAAGCAATGGGTATACAGTAGTTACCAGTATGTTATTGTACTATGACAATTTGATTGAAATACAATCATGTAATTAGAATATCTAGATATGATTTGGAAGGAAAATTTCAAGAAGTCTTTAAGACTGTTACTTCCTCAAGTATGCCTTTTGTTCTCTTCTTGCTTTGGTGTGTGTGCTATGAACTGGGAGACACTGGGATTGTTTTCCTCATACCTGCAGTTCCAGAGTATCCATCTACAGTCAGTTTGTAATCCTCCACTTCATCTGCAACCCTGAAGGTGCTGTATTTGGCGTAGGCTGAGTTTCCCTCAAAGTCTTCCAGGTCCACCCTCAGTTCATACACGTCCTGGGCAGTCAGTTCTGCCAGATGGTCATTGCCTGTAAATTGATTTGTATAATCCTTTGACTGTCAAGATATAGCATTGCAGTCTCAGAATATACATAGTATTAGGTTTGGGAAATGTATGCTGTAATTATAGGCAGCATAGATTGAAATGTTGAATTCTAAACTAGTAGCTACCTTAACCCTTTTCCTTCTTAGTTAGTTCTCATCTCTGAAGTGAATCTTTCAGCAGAATCCTGATGTCATATGGGATAACAATTTGATATTTTACCTAACCAGAACTCTGACTTGATGTCTCCAAAGCCCGTCTTGTAGGCCTGCCAGTCCAAGGAGAAGCTTACTGAACCATCATGTCGTCTTTGGAAGACCTGCATCAGACAAAAATCCACCAGATGTACATTACTTGGTAGGACGACAAAGAGTTTTTCTTTATCATTTACAAATTATGATTGTGTAAAACCTGGTCAAAGGAGGCCCATGTATTTATCTAAGTATTGATTGTTAATCATGAGATGTAACTGGGTTTTATCCTAGATTCTGAAGCACACATTGCTGCTATACTTTCTGGAGGTTGCAGTTAAGAGGGTATACTAAGTTGATATATTATCTTTGTGTTTGTGTGTACTTGTGGTAGAATGCTATGCCTATCATTGCTTTAGAGTAGACTGTAAGTCACTACTTGCCCATAGTATACAAAATTCAGTGTCTCAATCATCCATGGTACTTGTATATTTTATGATACTATTTGATAGTTAGTACCGTCCATCCTCCCCCGTCTGTGTCCATGTCACAGTACACATGGATGGGATCCTTCCCCCCTGGGTAGATGGTGTAGACATCACTGGTGTTGTGGCCGGTGTTGAACAGGTCCAGGCAGTCACGGGGAGCATTCAGTATATCTGAGAGTGAAGAAATATACTTCCTAAGTACACCCATGTACTGATTTATCACATCTGGTGAAAACGGATTCTTGTATGGAGTACTGAAGAATCTGATGCTTTTTGGTCTTACCTTCCAGTTGCTGGATGTTGCTGGCTTGTTCCTGGATGATGGCAGCCTGTTGCTGTAAGCTGGTTGCTTGTTGTCCATACGTCATGACTTGTTGCTGCAGGCTGGTGGCTTGTTGCTGCACAGTTCCCTCCAACTGCTGCAAGTTGGTTGCCAGCTGCTGGTCAGCAGCTTCCTGTTGCTGCAGGCTGGTGGCTTGTTGCTGCACAGTCCCCTCTAGTTGCTGCAGGTTGGTTGCCAGCTGCTGGTCAGCAGTTTCCTGCAGCTGCAGGCTGGTGGCTTGTTGCTGAACTGTTCCTTCTAACTGCTGCAGGTTGGTGGCTTGTGCCTGGATGTTGGATTCATGTTGCTGCAGGCTAGTGGCTTGTTGCTGCACAGTTCCTTCCAGTTGCTGCAGGCCTGTTACTTGTGCCTGGATGGTGGTTTCATGTTGCTGTAGAGTGGTCTCCAGCTGCTGCAATGTGCTGGCTTGTTGCTGGTCAGCAGTATCTTGCTGCTGCAGGCTGAGGGCCAGTTGCTGAACGTGTTGCTGTAGGTCACTTCCCTGTTGATGGACAGTTGCTTGAAGTTGCTGCAATTCTCCTGCCAGTAGTTCTTCATTTTTTTCATGCCGCTCGATCGTGGCTTCCAGTTGCTGCAGGTATGTGGCCTGTTGCTGAATCAGCGTGGCCTGTTGCTGGTTGGTAGCTTCCAGTTGCTGCAGGCTGGTGGCTTGTTGTTGATTGGTGGATTCCAGTTGCTGCAGGCTGGTGGCTTGTTGTTGGTTGGTGGCTTCGAGTTGCTGCAGGCTGGTGGCTTGTTGCTGGTTGGTGGCTTCCAGTTGCTGCAGGCTGGTGGCCTGTGCCTGGATGGTGGTTTCATGTTGTTGTATGGTGGTCTCCAGTTGCTGCAATGAGCTAGCTTGTTGTTGGCTGGTGCCGTGCTGTTGCTGCAGGCTGCTGGCCTGTTGTTGAATCAGGGTGGCCTGTTGCTGCAGAGTTCCCTCCAGCTGCTGTAAAGCTGCAGCCTGCTGCTGGATGATGCTGTCCTGACTGCTGGCTGTTGCCTGGAGAGCCTGAATTGTGGTGGTCTGGTCTGTCTGGGCCTGCAACTGTCAAACAAATTTTCTTAAGTTTACATGTAGCAATTGAAATTCATTGATATCATAGCTTTTTATTTCCAAGAAGCTTTCTTCTACCAATTTGTATGTGGCTTCAGAATCAATTGTTTTTGCTGTGTCTCTTTCTTGCTTGTTTTGTGTCTACTTTGTGAACTTCATGAATGAACGAAAATTGCATAGTGATTGTAGCCATTACCTGGACATTGAAATATAATAAATGCTGGAAGACCTCTAACTTGATTTGTCAAAATGGTCTGAAAAAATACCTGTCTAGCTTCTAAAGATTTCTGATGCTGAAAATGTTACTGTGTGAAGCAAGTATGGTATGATTTAGCTTTTCTTTATCCTGATTTAATTGCGCTTGTTATTGGCCCTGTCCTACATTGCCCCGCCTGTGGGGAGGGGCCAATTAGCCCCGGAAAGCTGAGTTTGCAAAACACAGACTAGCCTTCATTGCCCTGAAATTCTCTAAAACAGGCCAAAGAAAAAAGACCATGCCTTCTTTGTTCAAGGCTACAGCCATCTTTTTGCTTAAGACTGTTATCATTACCATTAGAATGGAAACTTATAAGTGAACAATGTATGAAGCACTTGTTTTCCCATCAGATCTGCTTGATATCAAACTTTGATAAGGTATCTGATTATATGTTGAACATTATTCTTGGAGTCAGATTCATCTAATAAGGAATGGCTTGTAGCACAAAACCCCTCTTCATTGAATTTGACCACATCCACAATTATAAATTTCAAATATTGAGTTTATTGTCTATTCATATCAGACAGCTTGGAAGAAACATGATTAGTGACAGGGATTGTGTATACAAGATGCTGGGAAACAAGCTAGTCTTTGTCAAAGAATTTCTATATCTCCATGTGTTTGGTTTGACTTTCACAAATGGAAGACAAGATGCTTTACTTTTTCCGTGATGCATTAGCTCTTTGATTTTAAGACATTTTTTTATTTCTAAAAGTCGACAAAAAAAATTGAAGCAAGAGACAGTCTGAAAATACCATGTATTTTGTGTAAAAGTAGTACTTACGTCATTGGTCATGTAGGACTGCATGTCCTCCAGGGTCTGGCAGGATGCCTGACATGATGATGATGATTGTGACAGTGACTGCCACCAATTTCCCCAGTTCCCCGATTCGCTTGAACGTGCGATGTTGTCAGCCTCGCCAGAGTCCTTCCCACGGACGTTCTCAGGCAGTTTCTCAAGAAGTTTCTTGTTGCTCACTGCCTCTCCTTGGTGCAGCAGCACAACAAGCGCCAGAACCACGAGTCCCCTCATGGTGTTTTCTGTCAGGAATGGACCCAGCGATCAAAGCCAGGTTTTTAAATGGCACATTCACGTCATTGTTTGGTGGCAGGTCACATGAAATCCAGAGTTGTTAAATACAAGGGACAATCAATAAATTCTTGGCCTCACCTAGAAACATTTGGGGCACATCTCAAATTTTGGGTATAGTCAAACCAGACACAGCCAATGACCTTGAGTGAAGGTAATAAAAAATGTACGGCCAAATTTAAGTCCCTTAAGTGGTTACTGAGACCTGGTTTGGCTTAATATGAAGTATGAAGCCTTTAGTCAATGTACAACAAAAATTAAGTAACTGATCATTAATTTGCAGGCAACATTTTGAAAGAGAAGTATGAAAAGTTTTGAAAGCGGTAAGAGAAAAGGAAAGCCATGGGCAATTGAACTGTACCAAGGTCCTTAAGGTAGAGGTGGTGCTCTGCTTGAAGTCACACACACTTCCTTCTGATTAATATCCAATTGAAAGTGATTCCTCAATGAACATTTTGATAATGTCCTAAAGTTTGTAGGTTTCATGGCATGAGAAACACAACTCAAGTTTTTCTTGCCTCATATTCCTTGAATTTGAAAAGAGCCTTGCCTACAGAGTAACGACCACAATGATGAGATTTGGGTGGATATTTGTAAAAGGATTTATATTTGTTCCTCAAAATTTGAATTGTGCCCATTTCAAGGACGAGAACTTATTGAATGCCCCCATAGCCTATACAGAGGTATGTTGACCAAATATCGTAACAACAATCTTCATGCTAAGCACTGTTGATGTTTTACATACATGTTTGTAGATAAATCATAGAGTGGACAAACTTTTCTGACACTTGGCATAAACAATTACTTTAAGGGTTTTTCGGTCGTTCAGGAAATGTGGTTGATATTGTCCACTTGGAATTTGAAGACAATTGTGTTTGTTTTGGAAAATTACTTGGCTATGAAGTTGAATATCTCGATAGTTTGAAATATATGACAAAATAAATCATGACAAAGGACTGGTTGCTTATAATTGACATGTAAGGCCAATAAGCAGACTGTCCCAGTGTTGTTTAAAATCACATTGACCACTGGCAGTGAGAGCATGCATATTTTTCTGGATTGTTTGTAACCAGAGAAAAATGCTGACTGTGCTACCTTTGTGAAGGTTAGACATCTAGGCTAATGAGTTGTTCTATACAAAAGTTACTCTGGCAACAAGACAAGTCTTGCTTTGCTTGCGTAACTATTGTTGAGTATGCAAACACTATCTTCAAGCAAACACTCTTAGCAATCAGTAGATATGAATAGATGAGTGGGTCATTAATCACTAGGTTGATAAACATTCCAGACAGTGTCAGGAGATTTGAGTTTTGCTTGTTATGCTGTTTTGAAGGTGAGGGGCACGGGACCTTTTTTTGAGTCTAAAGTCTCATTTTGTGCACAATCGTGTAGCAACATGTGATAAACAAATGTAAGCCACGACTACATGACACAGGAATGGTCTGGATACTATGGCAATTGTTGCAGATGAAAACAACCAAGGAATTCAGGAAATCATGGATTGGTTGGAGATTCATTTCTATTTCTGTTGGCTACCAGGGCATTCATGTGATATATTGGTACATAATGTATCTTAACAACTGCCACATTGAGCCACCAGGCAAGGCAAATGGCCGCATAATTGTCACTGTTTCCTATACTATGAATATTTTATATGTCTATAAGATCAATACAAATAACATAACTTCACTACACACCTTGCTACTCAGTGAAATATGATTTTCCTCAACACAATGGCTAGGGCTGGGTACCGGACTACCCGTACAGAAAATTCAGGTCCAGGTCTGGTTCAGGTCCAGAGGATCAGGTCCAGGTCCAGACCTGAACCTGGACCTGAGTGATTCAGTATGTGAAAACTTGTGAATGGATGATATGCAAAACAATGGTCCATTTCGCTACATCTGAGAAAGAAATGTGTTTGGTAGAGTATTTGACTCCCATCGGCATTTTAAAACCCTACAAGGCTAACTGCCTCTTTTCGATTGACTGTACATTTGTTTAAAACTTGGGTAGAAATGATTTAAGACTCTACTCTACTGAGCTCTTACTTTCCTCGACCAGTAAGCCCCAAAATGCATGAATGCCTAATCATATAATCTGTTTTCCAATTAATTTTCAAATAGGTCCAATATCCGGTCCACAGAATTTTTTCATTTCCATTTTTCTGGACCTGTCAAAATAAGAAAAACGGTTAGCCACCTCTATGGCTATGGTTGGGGATAGTGCTATATCAACTAATATGACTATGTGTGTTTTCTATGTAGCATTTTCTCTAACCCCCAAAGATCATGCACGCAGTTCTTTTGTCCCTGTGTAAACAAATTCCTTTAAAACACAATAAATATTGTTTATTAAATCCATTTGTGTATACATGTATGTGTGCAACTTTGCATGTGTTCTGTTTAATATATAAACTTATGTAACAGTTTAGGATACTGTTTTCTGCCAGAAAAAATTCTGAACATTATTGTTGGAGTACACATCTAAGACGATTATCTTCAGCCAGCTGCTAGCTGTACATCCCAAACAAAAGCATCCATCTTTTACAGGAAATATTCTTTATGACTGCCACCAAGGAGATCTTTTTGTTTTTGATAGAACTTAGAAGTCACCCCACAAACTTGTGTATACTGTATATACACATGTAGCATCATGTGATGAACAAACTTAAGGCAGCTAACAAAACATGACACACTAATGGTCTGGATACCATAGATGTAAGGGAAAACAACCAAGAAATTCAGGGATTGGTTGAAGTCTGGTTTCTATTCAAGTTGAACACAAGTCACCAGGGCATGATCATGTTTTTAAACAGCTAGTATGTGTATTATGTTTGTTTGCTTATTTTCTATTTGTGTGTTTATATGTGTGTGCTTGTGTATCTTATACAACCAATGTCAACATCTGAAAATATAGACATTATTGGGTGTTAGAACGGTGGAGACAGAAACAGGCAATTATATGCTCCCCCTATCATCCTGTTGTATTACTGCAAAATGTATGTGAATTGATGGTGCACCACTGGTACAAATACAACAATGTTCTTTGGCAATGTCTTCTTTTCACTGCAAATTTCTTACCAATTCATGCTCATCACTGCTTTTTGCTGCTTCTTGCAAAGTATCGTCAAAGTGTTTGTCTCTTATGAAAGTGATTGTTCCATGTTTTAGCCTATTGATGTCCAAGGAAAGAAAAATAATTATCCTGGGGATTTGATGAAAAAGAAGGTTTCCAAAGGAGAACACTTTGTTTTTGCTGGCCTAGTGACCTGCGTTCTCTTTCTTTCTTTCATTGTCAGCCAATCAAAACCTTTAGATTTAAGGTCACAACATCACTACATGGATTTCTTGACTTTGATACTTTATTGATAACCGAATAGTGATGAAATCTAGTTTGGCCTAATCTTCATCTCAGTACGCTTCAGGGAGTAGTTGTTTCCCAACCACGGCTGCCAGTTGATTCCATCAGCAAAGGACTGGTGGGCCCCGGCATGGTACTGTCCGTTCAGGTTGGACCGGTGGCAGATGCGGTCTCCGTACCACCATGCTCCCTTATACTTGTCAGCACAGTCATAACCGTGCTGTTCATTGTCTCTGTCCTTGGTGGAGAAGTACATGTTGTTGTGGTTGGCCATGCCATCACCTGTACCAGAACAACAAAAGTATTCTTCAGCTTTGAGTCTCTTTCCACCCAAGATACAGTAATGTGGACATATCCATTGCCCAGATCATTCTGTGAGGGTCTCTGTGAAGTTTGAATGACTGCTTACAAAGTTGTATTCATGTATAGATTCATGGATTTTTTCATACACTCTTGACTTTGTGGCTTTATGATTCTAGTTTGGGATGTATTTCTCTATTTCCTATTACATGCAATCATGTAATCTAGCTTTCATTGAATGATGTATGGTGGAATACCAGGCAATATCAAAACTCATACATCCCTGTACAGAATATGTCACAAAGTGGATTTCTCATACTGATTGTTTTATTCTGTTGTAGCTTGCAGTGCTTTCAAGTGGGTTTAGTATAAAGTGGAAATTGTAACAAATGTCTAGATCTGAATCTGAGATACAATGTATTAGAGATTCATGTTATAATTTCTGTCTATAAGATTGGTCACTAACCTGCAGTTCCAGAGAACCCCTGAAGAGATAGCTTGTACTTGTGCATCTCATCTTCCACCCTGAATGTGCTGTATTCGGCAAAGGTTGTGTTGCTGTCAAAGTCCTCCAGCTCCACCCTCAGCTCATACATACCCTGGGATGTCAGTCGGTGTAGGTTGTCATTGCCTGTGATATTAAAAGAAGATATCAATGAAAAAAGGTATTCTTAATAAAAAGATTGAATTAGGTCTTTGGCCAAAAGTCTTCTTGTCAGTAATTGCAGAGTTCATGGTTAAACACATAATTATGTCACTTAACTGCGGAGTCTTACATATAATCTCTATCTATTATGAAAAGAACTATCTTAAATTCACTTACTACTGTAATATGTCCCCAGTTGATTTTGTAAGCCATTCATTCCGAGTTGAATCTGATTAACCATTAGATAACAACATGCCAGGTTATGATGTACAACAATGCTATTATAGCTCTTCAGGTGTGAAGACATCTAGTAGCAGTACTAGTAGCTGTATGGTGATGGCAGAACACAAAACAAGGCAAAGTACAGGCTTGACCCTGATCCTACTCTATATACCTAGCCAGAACTCTCCTCTCAGGTCCCCAAACCCTGTCTTGTATGCCTGCCAGTCCAGGTAGAAATCCACTGAACCATCCTGACGCTTTTGGAAGAGCTGATGAAGTAGATATCAGTACATGTTATGTTTGTTGTGCAATTATTGCTCGCATATTTGTAGTTTTGTAGGACATCTCTGAATAAAGTCAATACTGATAACGTACATACCATTCAGTCAGAAAACTGATTTCCACTACCTAAGTACCATTGGGGAATAGCCCTATATTCTGGTATTTCTATGTTAAGGCTGGGGTTAGAGTACCGGTATGTCAGAAAATATGGGTGTTGGAACACGGGTGTCAGATCAAATGGGGTGTAAGAGTACCGTCCATCCGCCCCCATCAGTGTCCATGTCACAGTACACATGGATGGGGCTCTTCCCCCCTCCATCTGGGTAGATGGTGTAGACATCACTGGTGGTGTGGCCGGTGTTCAACAGCTCCAGGCAGTCACGGGGACCGTTCACTTTGTCTGAAATTAAGGAACAAAAGACCTCAAAATATACACGCTTGTGTGGTCATTAACCACTTCTAAAGGAAATTGACTATAGAAACTATTTACATCAAGGATGCCTGTTACCATGTCAAAATGCCTGTCTGGCTATTATACATTCATAATCTTGAATGAATTGTTGTTACTTATCCTTATCCCATGTCATCCAGCACACAAGTGCACACGCACCTGTACATGTACAATAGCCAATTGGATTGGTATTGTAAAAATGTGTACATAGGCCATTTCTTCTTGTTCAAACATTTTTTAAAGAACTGTATGGAAAAAAACTGAGCTATTACTGGGTCCTTACTGGCCAGCTGTGCCAGGAGAGCCTGCATCTGTGTAATTGTGCTGTCCTGCTGCTGTATCAGGGCAGCTTGTTGCTGTATGGTTCCCTGGAGTTGCTGTAAAGCTGCAGCCTGTTGCTGGATGGTGCTGTCCTGCTGTTCCATCAGGGCATCCTGGTTGGTGACAGTATTCTGAAGGGTAGCTATTGCTGCCCTTAGGTCCTGTTCAGCAAGGTACTGGAAGCACAAGATGGGGGTCTTGAGTTAATCCTACAAATGACAATGACAAAAGACATGGCCTTTAACTCTAATATTAGTGATAATTAGATTGGCCCTACTGGCACACATGTTTTATTGGACCCACATTTGTCAAAAAATCTGACTTAATAACGCGACATTGATGAAAAGATATTTTTGTAAGCTTAAAATGACAGATTTTAACCACAGAAAGACAGGTCTGGTGTCAATTGAACACCAGTCAAGTAGATATGACATGGTTGGATAAAAGCCCCAAGATTTGGGTACCTTTTGGGAATAGACAGGGCTTGTCATATGTGTAGTAGATGTTGTTTTCCAACTCCAATGGATTATTGGATATTTCAAGGTTCTCATGAGATCAAATCTATGAAGAATAAGAAGATCCTGAAGAACTTCTATTTATTTGTGGCATCTGCCCCCTCCCCACACTTACTGCACTCTGCTCATTCTGATTGAGTTCGTTGACCTGTGCCTGAAGAACATCAGCCTTGCCCTGTAGTTCCTGCACAGTGGTCTCCAGGTGGTCCTGTGTGTGCAGGTACTGCAGCAGGTGTTCCAGCGCCTGGTCCGAACTGGACGAGCAGCATGTCGATGTGCACTGGGTGACAATGTTGGAATAATGTGTCAATTCATTGAAACAAACAGATTAACAGGATTTCTATTCCACCTCACGACTTACTACTAATAAGCAATCCATGTTGTTGATTGTTACACTCCAAAAATTTGCTTGTATTGAATCCTTAGCCTTGCACAAACTTCCCACTCAGCTTGCATTTGGCCACTGCATTAAAGCCATTAACCTGTTGAACAGGTTATGAACCTTCAGTGTGTTTTTCATTGCAAATCTTAATCTTTAAAGCAGACACTGGAAACATGACTGCTACAGTTATTGCTTAGAACAGTTGGGATTACAGCCAGGTGGTACAAAACGTCAGACAGTTACTTACAGAGGCTGTTGTAGTGTGATCAGCTTCCTCGGTCTCTCCCAGCCTGTTCCTGACCCCTATAGGAACAGCTTCATAGCTGAGATCTACTAACAGAAGGAACAAAAGCACCACAGCTCTAGGTGCCATCTTATACAGTGTTTGCTAGTCCACTGTGTTTATACTAGCAGAATGTGCTTACTGATTTCTGCAGGCCCACAATAAGTTTACTTGAAGTAACTGTTGCTGTTATTCCTGTCTGTGTAATAAGTATGTTAACAGGATGTTGACCTTTGTTAGGCAAAGCTTGCTACTTAATAAGTAATGGTTGACTTATTTCATGATCTTTGATCGGTGACCTTTCTCCATTTTTGAGAATGAAGCATATGGGGATGTTGACCAATGATAGTTGATTGATACAATGCAATACTAATAGTGACGAAGTGAGGTATCTGCAGGACAATTTTCTGTACTTTTTTGTTCACATTCTGCATAAAGTGGAGTGGTATCATAAACCATCTTAATAATTACTCATTGTAAAAACTTATGACAAGTTAGTTATTATTTCATCTTGAAGCTGTTGATGTCCTAGATGGCAAGATGACCTAATTTTGTCACTTTGGGGCTCCCATATACAAGATTTGATGTTAAGAAAACTAGGTCATCTCTCAATAGCACTTCTTGTGGCCTGAAGCTGTTAATAACACCTTGTCCCATCTATTACAGGTGGAAAACTTTTTTTGTCTGGGCTCCCCCCTGGCTGTGTTCCTGTGTCTGAGGGGGGTCCGTGCACAGGGGGTTGGTACTCTGGAGCACATCATACCTGCCAATCTCTGCAAGAGGCTCTTTAACATCTTCCATCCAGCAGACCCAGTGGTAGGTACTCATTAAGATTCTCTTGAAGCTAAGCTGTGAAGCATTAAGTTTGTATTTGTTATGGAAATAAACAGTCAGGAAAGAAACTTTTTCCTATAAAAGGTGTACTCCTTTGAACTTACAGATTGTAAGATTTAAAATTTGTATGATTTAAGAGACAGGTAGTGGTAGTTTTAGTTCAGATGTTGATAGCAAATGGAACAGTCTATGCCACCTTTTCTACATCAGGCCTACAGGATCGAGCCCCTCATCCTCAGACATTATGCCGGTATCCAGCCCCAGCTCATCCACAACTACAGCCAGTCTGCCCTCCCGCTCTACTATGACATCAAACCTGTGGCCTTCAAAAAGGCCAAAGAACAGCAAATGGTCGATAAAGGTCAGTAAGGGGTACATGTACGCAGCTTGGGTACCTTATGCAAAGTTAACCCTGATAAATCTTTTGGGATGTGGAAAAATACAATTTTTGACCAGAACTCTAGTCTTCTTCAGGATAACCAATTTATTTGCTCATATCAGGAAAAGATTGCATTATACATGTAGAAGTGTGATATGATCAATAGATAAAAGGTGAATTACCTACCATCATTCAGGTAACATCTGCTCCCAAATCACTACCTGCCAGATACCAACTAAGGGAGCAGATATTGACTAATTAGGATCATAGTACCTAGACAAGGATCTGCATACAAGGAAAGGCATAAAGAAATGGAAAACAGTACAAAACTACATGTATGCTGCCAGATTCTGCATGAAAAACGGTGACTAGCTAGGATTCTAGTTGTGCCAACATTGAGTGCAGAACTGCTGTTGAAGCTATAGAAAAGTGGATGAAAATCTTCAGCCTGTTCTTGATGTAAACAATGGCAACTGAGTGACCCAATGTATTATATTAATGATGTTGAATCTGTTGAGTTAGGTGCATCTACTGGGCAGGAAAATGGCAATGGGGCAGGCAGTGGCAGCTCCACACCACTGGAATCATCGTCACCCTTACACACGGCTGAGGTGGCTGATGGGAAGAAAGACCAGGAGTCCACACTGGTACAAGGTGAGCACTAGTAGTCATTTGGTATTTTGTTGAATAGAGATAAGCAAAATGTACATTAATAGGGATAGTATTGCAATGATATTAAGGTAGTGTTAAATGACTCAGGCCCAAAGAAGTAAATCAAAAACATGAGAATTGGGGATTCCATACTGGTCAAATCATGATCAAGATTTTCCAAGCAAAGGTATCTTATAAGAATTTGTTATTTGCTTAATATTTGTATCCAGGTGCCTTGAGCTTGTGGTCCAAGTGGAGTGGGAGGTCAGATGCTCCTAAGGAGCTGCAGGTGCTGCTGGAGGGAGAGCTGGAGTCAGGAGGGCCGGCTGTGTCCTTCAGCAGTATGGACGGCCTTGTGGACAGCACAGGTGGGTGCGGGGGGGACAGCAGGATTGTTTTTCATTTTTTATCCATTATCCTATTTGTATGTTAGTTTTTGGTGTTCTTATCATTATGTCAGACGAAGGAGGGCCTGGCACAAACCAAACAAAAGCACATAAGTTAAGATGGATGATCAAATTCAAAAAGAATCTGAAGTACTCTGTTTGCATGAAGTAATTGAATGAGTGAATGAATGAATGATTGAATGAATTAATGAAACACTTATCACTGAAAATCATGCCCATTTTACAAATTTTCCATACATTACTTGAAAAATGCAAATATTACCTTTTTGATGGTCACAGTTGTATTTCATTAAAGTTTATATTTTGCAATAATAGAAGAAAATATAGGGTACAATGCATCAACGTTACAAAGCAGATCAATATTTCTGAGTTAATATAAAATGACACTGATAAACAATCATAAGCAAGCAGCAGTTATGAAACATGCCCAGTGGCCCTTTTATGGTGTTTCGATTCATGCAGCATAAAAGCATAATGCGTGTTCCATGGGAAGACAATCTCACTCCATTACTGACATGTAGACCATAAAGGCAGGAGAACAGCTGGTGCTGGGGTGGGGTGGTCTGAGTTGGCCTTGGTCAGGGGCCACGCAGAGGTCACACCTGACAAATGGCTGGTATGTTCAGGGGCTGCATCTGTTGCATGGTTCATTTCATTGTCCATCTGTATACGTGGGAGAGGAGGTGGTAGTTTTTTACAAACTGGGTATGAATAGGTACATGTCAAGCATACATGGTCCACAGATTGCAAACCTGACCAGACAATCTTTCATTTGCCTTACTGCAAATTTTGCCAGGCTTGTGACGGAAAATTGTAAGATGTAATGTCCTTTGTACTTGTTGAAAAGTTGAATTATAAGCAAGTAGTGAAGGAATAGACAATTGATACTGGATTGAGAGACATTTCAATTACTGGTACCGTATCAACAATTTGTTATCACCTTATTTTACCATACCAGTGGGGTTTTTTCTGCAAGCCATACCATGAATGTTAATTTACTGGATGGATCTAGGGCTTCTGAATATTATGTTTTACTTATTAGGTGGTCTGCTTCACTCTTATTATGGTACAGTTTTTATTTGGTTGGTTGCTATTGTGCCCTTTCTGTGTACCATGAACCTGTGCTGATCCACTCACTGCTAACAGCAGCATGCTGGTTTTAAAGATGTAGCACTGATGAAACAATTGAAACACAAAAAGGCATGGTTTAAACAATGACCTTGATATAACTCATCATTCTAGCTTACATGTTCTACCCATTATTCCCCTCTGTCCTCTAACATTCTAAGTTGAACAAGTAACCTTTGGCCAAATTGGCAATGATGCTCTGCACATATGCTGTAACATATATCAGCTTGCTGCTATTTTGTCTCCCTGTCTGCATCTTCCCTTTAGTGTCCTTTCCTCTGGCTGGATACAGATACTCAGGTATTGTGGAGTTCCTCTGTTTGCATGTACTAAGCTGGCCTTTAAAATTGGCACAGACTCACTTGCCAGATACAGTTTCTATATCATTGAGAGCTATCACAGAGATGGCATGCGGTTATGAGAATTTTTTAGATGAAAAGGCATGGCAGAATTTTACTACAGTAACTCGAAAACTTACTTCTCCACCCCCTTCTCAGCTGTTGAAATGGTATAGCCCCAACACATCTCCTTCTGTATTTGTGTCTTTTGTAAACTTGCGCCTGACTAACGTTTCTGTTTTAACAATCTGATTTAAAAATCAGTCTCCTTAGCACTCCTGTACTGATGTGTCTTACTCTAACATGCTGTTCCTGTCTCTGCTCCTCTCTGTGCCTCTGTTCAGACGATGACATGCTGGCTGACACAGACGCAGGTACAGGACATCAGGATTTACAAAAAATGCTCAGAGAGTTTGCAGATATTACTGCTGACAAATACTATCTGCTTTATAAAGAACTTGTCATCTAGAAATTTTAGAAACAAGTATGGTTCCAAGTCCTTTGAGCTGTATTTTACTTGCATCTTACTTGCATCTTTGTGAGATTAGATATCGTATGTCTCAAGCATCTTACTCAGTCTGTTTCTTCTTCCTTTTTATCTGCTCTTCCCAATAGAGGACCCCTCCCTGCCAGGTAGGCCTTGAGGTTAATCATGTGGTCATACTTGGATGTTCCCAAAATGCATGGAATTCCCAATACATATACCCTTTAGTTGGAAAAAATTCACATTGATTGACCATATCAATACACTGCCATTCTTTAACATGGACAGTATTGTATGATGCTCTAATTACAAGAAATCAATACAATCGTATGTTATACATATGAATTGTATATTAGACTTATTAACAAGACATTTACTTTTCGGTTGATCTATATTTTGGCTTTACAGTTATCAGATTTCAAAAACTATTATAAAATAGTCAGAATATTTTTGGGGTACCTTGTAGGATTGTAACATATTTAATATGTACACGCTAGGAACATATTACATAATTGCTATGTCAAATTTTAACAAATGAATTCCCACCCCCTCAGAGTTGGAACACCGGATCGACTATGTGTTGCGCGAGGGTCGTGTGGAGAGTCGCTACATCTCGGCCATCACGTCACACACGTCCTACTGGGTTTCCCGCGATGTTGCGCTGTTCCTGCTGATGCACATGTACCCTCCGCAGGCCATGAAGCCATGATGTATATGACGGTCATAATAAAGCAACCAAACCACTCTCAATCATAAGGCCTAGGAAAGTTAATGTTGTGTTTCTGATTGCAGTGCAAAAAGATAGTTCTTTATAATTTTTTCCTTTTCTATTTATACATGTGTTGTTTGGCTATCAACATGACAAGGAGTCAACATAGATTGGACCTACATGTAGGCATGGCAGGTCTTTTCCTACTGTATAAGAAATGAGGAGAACATGTTGAAATTAGGAGATTACTCAGATGTCACATCAAAGATTTTATGACCCTTGCCAGAGGTGAAACCACCCAAAAAAGCTGGGGACAGCAGGTTTTTCTCAGTAAGAGTGGGTAGCTACATCTTGGCCACCAGAAACTCAACATTTTTTTAGTAGGCCTAATGATGGATTATCAAAGCTTAAGGCAAGAATATACAGCCTGCTTGGGGCAGCAAACACTGGAGATTAATCACTATCTCTACAATAGAGCTACAATGAAATATATCAGCTACAGCTGAATCAAATAAATGTACTGTACAAAACCTCCATACAGCACAGTTGTCTATGAAACATCCTTTATTTTCCCACATGTGGTGCAATGGAAAGGGATTTCTGCAAGCAATTACTAATGATGAAAAGACAATTTCTACAACAGGCAATTTAGGAGACATGCTTCTGTGTGATTCATGTAGTCTACCAAGAAAACCCTATAAAGCATGTACCTTTCATATACAATGTACCAACTTTCATGTTTTTGTCACATATGTATGTTAAGCATCCCCTAAGTCAATACTACTAAATATTACCATGTTTAGGGTCTTATATTCTCTGCTCAACATCATTCCTGACACGTAATCCTGACATCGCCTCACTTCTTGCCACCTCAATACTGGGACGTCTCTGGCAGAAAAGCACTGAATATGTTGCACTGTTGTTGGGAGTCACAAACATAGCTGCATCTCTTGTTTCCACTTGGAAAAGTGCAATAACCTGGTGTTATTGCAAACCATAAAGATTTAAACAAATTACTATAAGCTTAAGGAAAGTAATTTTTGTATATATATGTTGTATATGTTGAGTGTAATGTAAATGGTTGTTTAAAATAGATCTATAGCAATTCTGTTTGCTCATATTTCAAAAGAATTCTGTAAGATCCTGCAAGATTCATATCAGCAGGCTTTATACTTTTAAATCACATAATAGGCTTTCAGAAAGCTGAATAATATCTGGAGTAGGAACTTCCGACAGAAAAATTTATGTTTCAGTGCTAGTGCTATTCATTGTAGGAATTATAAGTTCGGTTGTTACTGCTCTGCAAAAAAGGAAAGACTTTTAATGGTACCTTCCCAATTTGTACAAATGTTATGCAAGTGACTCTCAAAAGTTGGGGAGCATTAACAATTACCATCTTTTATGTAGTAATGGTATTAGCCCTGTGCTGTCATCTACATGATTGTGTATTTCATATTTGTATCTCGAGTCTTATCTCATCTTTAAGCATCTCCTTTTAAAGAAATCTATAGCGGGATGCAAGTACACAGATAAGGCTTGAAACTCTTGACTACTAAAACTGCTACTGGCTCATCTTTTTCCAGCAATAATAAAGACATGAATGTGCAGTACTTTATATGACAATCAAATACTAAGAATGTTGCTGTGCCTTCCATATTTGCATCTAAATAAGGTAAATGTTGATGCTGAAGTACATGGTATTGGGTGTAACTTACTTCAGTGGATTTTTTTCCTTTGCATTTCCTTCAAACAGAAAACAACATTAGAATAACACATATACAACATGTAGGTATTAAATGGCTTCAGATGTATGTCAGTGGTAGGAAGATTTTAGGAAAACTGAATAAACTGATCAAAATGACTATGGTGTTTCCCAACTCCTTACTTTCATGTTATGAATGTTCATCCAAGGTGGCATAGTTTTACCCTCCTGACTTTGAATGTTACTGTTGAAGACAAAGTTTTGCCATGGAACAACTTCCCACTGAAGATCGGCATTGATCTTGTCAGTTGTTAATGGTACGGAAATGGCTGACTGACTCGTCCTCCATTACCTATTGATGAGGCAGATTACCTTTGGGAGGTAGAAATTGGAACCAACATCTGCTGCTATTGTTGAGATATAACATCAAAGTTTGCTATTAACAAACACAGCCGTGGGAGTAGGAATCAAAAGGTATGTAATTTGCATAAAACACTAAACTTTGATCTTCAGAAAAACCTCTAGACCACAAATTAGCCTTTGACATCGTTTCTTTCAGGCAATCCTAGAACAGGACAAGAATTCACATCTCGCACAATCCAGCTCTCTCAGTCACTCATTATCTGTCCTAATAATTGTCTTGTTTTATGAAATAGATAACTCACTCACTCACTCAATAGATAACTAGCTTATCTCAAATGTCAGTGCCACTAGTATCTGCCTAAAGCCACAATCAGTCATCCTCAGAACATATAAATCAGATTGTTTGTGTGGTTTAGCGGGGGGAAAATTAAGTTACAGCTTTTCAAATTCGTCAATTGAAGTGTTTTCCTATATTTTCAAACCCCTTACTGGTTCGTGTACTCTTGATTTACAATACAATAAGTTTTGTGTGTATGACTATATATTTCATCCCATGTCACTAAAATAGAGAATTGTCACCAGGAGCTCATGGGACACATTAAAGCATTTACATACAGATTAGGGCAAAAGTCCATGCCCAGTAACAAATTATAAGTAAATGTGAAATAAACGCTCTTAGGCGCATAAGAAGTAAATCAGGAGTAGAATGAATATTATAGATATTACAGTACATGAATGATGTTGATTACATGCTCACAGTAAATCATTAGACGTTAGTAATAGGAATATAGGTGTACACGATACACACTAATTACCCTGCTTGCAAACACTATTTAAAGCACGTCACACCAGGATTATGAAGCCTCCAACTTTTAACCCTGGTTTCTCATCATTCACAGTTCATCGCCAGGTCATTGACATCTGAACTCCATGTGTCCAGCAAGTCCGTAAATCACATTGTGTTAAAATCCACAGGAGACTGACTATGGCACCTTCTACTTGTACTGGCCAATGGGCAAGCTTTTTGTCGCTCAAATGACTGAAAGACTGCTTCATTATAAGATATGCCTTTTTTCTATCTTAACCACAATGCGGTGACATAAAGAATCCTTATTGATTACAGTTAGTTTAACCTCGGTTATAGATGGCGCGCTGGCATATATTGCTTGACGTCATCACTATGTGGTCGTTACATATCAATGATATCCGGACCCAGGGGAGGGCGGGGCTGGTGCACCTGCGCCGAATGGGCTCCAAGTTCTCCACATAGGTACCGTCAGCTAAGCGTGTACGTGTGAGATCACTGGTCACTATCCGGGCGAAGAAGCGGGAAGGAAGGGAGCGGAAGAATCGGAAGAGTTACAGAAGTCCTGGCACGCTACTGGTAGGTGGGTACCTTATACTGGCTTCTTTTTTATGATAAATGTACTTAAGTGGGGAGATGTAAAAGAATGACTGTGGAAATAGAAGGACTTAAAAGTAAGATTGCTGTTCTCTGGGCTTTGTCCTCGTGCTGAACGTAAGCAAGTAGAGAGGAATAGGACAAAGTAAAGCGTTACCATTTTCGTCTTTATTGACAAATTTATAGACTCAGAAACATGTACTGTAGGTATGTAAAAGTACTGATTTTTTTCTGAACGCCTTCGGTACAAGCGCCCTCATCGCACGACGAAAATGTCCCTCCTGCCACAAAAGGCCTTTATTATGTCTACGATAAAAGTATCATGAATCTGTTTGTGCGCACTATTAACCAGATAAGACTAAAACAGTGAATATTTATATTCACTGTATAGCAAAGTACACCGGGTTAAAAGTCGGTGTTACTTCCATGTATTCGCATTTGCTCCATCGATAAGGACCGGGTACAAGAATAGAAGCGGCAGTTAACGCGCTATTTCATACGTTCACTTCATGACTAATGGTTCCCTTTGGATGTAAAGAAGGTTGAATTACCCCGGTCCGACAAACTTCTTTAGAGTTCTCTTCTCCGCACATATGGAGGTGTCAGAGAAGATAGTTTAAGTTCTGACTTGTTTGACGACATGGTTAAGATTAGAAGTGAGTTTTCACCATCTTGCTATTTCATGCGTCGATGGACCTTAACGAAGAGACAATACATAACAGCACTCAAAAGCCAATGTCACGTGTGGCAAGTAGCCATCTCCCCCCTCTTCTTCTTGGCGTCTCCAAAGCAAGAAAGGTATCCATACGTCTGCAATGTAGGAGACGATATTGATTTTCTGCCTTATTTTTCATGAGGTAAATGTGGTTTAAGAAAATACAATTATGATATCAGGAGGAGTTTGAAGAGCGGAAATAGCTACAGAGGATTTTCAAACATATTGGACAAAAAAGAACCGTAAGAATGATTGGTCATGCGTGATACTGCCTACTGGACCATAACACTCAACGTTTAACACCTGCCCATGCCTTTACCCGTAGCACAGATGCTAATTTTACTGCTATCTGTGGTGCGTCTTATGGTGCTGTCCATGGTGCTGATTTCAGACCTGTCCGTGGTGCTGATCATGGTGCCTTCCATTGTGCAAAGTAGAGTGCAAGTTTTGGGACCTGTCCCTGGTTTTACTGACTGGTTTGCTCAAAGTTTTCATATTGTGACAACTATGATGCTGATTATTATTTTTAATTGTTTGTATTGTTATGGGCCTGTAGTGCCTGAAATAAAGAATAATATTCCCTCTAAGGTTACAATGACGCGTTCAATAATCGGCACATCGATATTGTTCACTTGAGCAAATGCACTAGCGGTAGGCATCTGGAAATGGAGGATCGCAGGATTTGTCAACCACCCATATGAGTTCATTCCTATCGTATGAGGCCGCACTATTTTTAAGTTACATAAAATCTTAATGATATATCTTCATCGGTCCGTTTCCTATTAAAGAAAAGTCACTTTATGTAAAGTGCCCATTATCCTTTCTCATTGGAACTCCATACAAGTCCTCTATCACGCCATCATGCCATTAAATGATATCCATATCATAATGCGATCAGGTAAGAAACGTTTTGCCGCTTTTACCGTCGCCCAGTGAACTCGGAACACGCGTGTACCCTGGCCATTACTGATGAATTGGAGGTCAATTGCAGCAGGTCGGCGGTTTAATTGAGTTCATGCCGTTTCTCGCGGCTGTTGTAATCTGACAGCCACGTGTGAGTTATAGGGCAGCTTCGTGCCTTGGGCTTGAAGTACGGATGAAAGGTTTGATCCTCCCTGTCAATCCCAGAGACTTCCTCTGATCTTATCTTTACCGTAATTATAGGTTCCAGATGTTGTGCCGTGGACCTTTCGTAACAGTTTTATGTTATCACTGTTGTTATGAGTTTTATAGGTCGACAATGTCATAGTCACGCCTGATGGCTTAACATAGCTTTGGATACCAATATTATACAGCGTACATGTTTCTGGTGTATAGCTACGCCCTGTATATGTTTATGAAAGTATTCAATAAAGTCCTATGATTGGAAATCTCTTTGCACAGTTGTTCAGTAGAACTGTCCCTGATAAATAAAAAAAAACTGAAATATATATTCTAAAGACTTCATCGTCTGGCATCACGCCACCTAAATACATAAATAACTATTCAAACAAATGGCCGCAAGTCAGTATGTCATCCTCCAAAATATAGCGAGTCTTTACATGTTCATTATTGGCACATTAGTCTGCAGAGAGTGATTGCGCCGTGTCGGCATCGTGTCCCCAGGGTTGATTATTCAATTAGATGTATGGGCGACCCGGCCCCTTGTGCCCATTTACTGATCAACATTTAGATTACGTCGTGCAGTTTCCGGTAGGGGTGAGTTTATCAAAACGTGCGCTAGTTGCAATGACTATTGACCATTCTGTACAGCTGCCAGGCGGAAGAAGCTTGCTTCACAAGTTGAATATGTCCCTATTATAAAACCATTATGTCTATTGACCGGGAAACTATGACTTTGTGGCTCTATGAAACAAACCGGACGTGGAGCATCAATTTGCCCGTTTTGAAGTCTATTAGCCATTAGGCTTACAACACCTGACCATTAGCTAATTATGTTTAATACTGGACGGATGTTATTGCTATAATTAACCCAAATGGAGCCGCCTTGTTCTTTTATCCTATTTGCAACAATTAAAAAAACACTATCGATCATGAGCTGCGTGAAAGAGTTTTTTTTTAAAACTTAGTGTTATTCGTTTTAACGAGCTATAATTGTTTGCAGTTTTAACGAAGGAAGTACAGAAAATGGATCTGCTGTCAAAAAGAGAAAGTTACTTATAATAATAACTATCACCATACATGCAAATAAACTTACGCTACATTTCCAGTCGTCGTGATGCCCGTGGTTACATTTTTCTTACAATGTCCTATGTCCTGTACCTTACTAACCTTTATAATTCCGTTAATAACACAATGACGTTGTCCTTTATTCCAGAGGATGGCTCGTATCGGTCCTGTAGCGTTACTGCTGTGTGTGGTCAATGCCGCCCTGTACACGCAGTGTACCGCTCTGCCCGGTGAATGTTTGGAGGCCTGTGCAATATGCAGTCGGACCTTCTCCAACCCAGGCAGATACTTTCACCCCATGAAGTGTTCCATGGGGTACGTCAAATCAAGGAGCTCCTTGGTCAAATATTTCTAGGGGGACGTGCGAGTACATTTTGTACCAACTACTTTTTCCCTGGTAGCAGAATTAAGTACTAACATGTATTACAACTTGACAAAACATAAATGGTAACTAACACAAGGGCTACCAGAGTAAAATAGACCTAGTGACATAATAAAATGTTTAAGAATATCTGCCAATGGAGGTTGTCATCTAAATGTGGCAGCTTTAATCTATCCTGTCCTACTGCTTGTTCCTTACCTGGCCCTCCATGTGTTCCAGGTGTGCAGAGGATCTGAAGAAGGGTTACACGGACACCACAGAGTGGGTGTTGTGCCGCGAGACCATGCGGGAATACGGCTTGTGGACTTACAGATGAGCACCAAGCTTTAGGAGTAAGGATGGGAAAACATCCACCCCTCTTTCTTGCCTCAAAGATTATACCGGACACTACTGTATCTAACTAAGTTACTATAATCAGTTAACTGCATTTTCTTGTCAATCGTTGTATCTTGCTCACGTTTTTGTCACCAAGTACATGAAAAATTACCTTATCGTTGTATAGCAACTTATATGCAACAGTGATACAATGTACCTG
>NC_049979.1:14422912-14492393 GCF_000003815.2 Branchiostoma floridae | reverse complement strand
GGTCAAAGATGCACGCATCTTGGTAAAACAAGGAAGTTGAAAACGTGAGTTTGGTCTGGGAATACAAACAGGTTACCAGGCTGATAATAAAATCAGAAACACCCTGTCTACCTACACGTTACAGCTGAGCTAAGCACAAGACCATTCAACAATGGAACAGCTATTTTCACTCACACAAAAGTGCCACCTTGTGACTCATACGTTTATGACATAGTAAATAGACACTTCAGCTGCTTTGGATTTGGTAGTATTTCATGCAGTATTAATGCTGTTGACATATCAATTACACTAGTTTTTCTCACAGTATGATTAAAAAAACTGTTTTGTAGGCAAATATTCAAATGCCACAACACATGTAACCATATACTCCAGTAACAGCAGCAATCAGTCTGAGTGTCTAAAGTACCGTTTCAGAAAATTTGCTGTGTTTGCACAGATATTACACCTTTCTAAAATGTGATTTACTGGTACAGACACACATCTGTGCCAGTATACTGAGTCACTTAGTCCCAGGTGGGTGGTGCGAATTACTGTCCTGTCCTTGGGACTCTCCTGGGGTAATCATGTTGAGCTGTGATCACCTCTGGGGTGTGTACTGGCGATGTTACAGTCTGATGACTTGGCCCAAGTAATTATTTTTGAAATGTGGCTGTTCAGAATTATTCCCAGTTGAAAAGGAACATCTAGTCCCCCTCATTAGGTTACATTATTAGTTTGTTCAGGCCTTTATAGTGCTTAGTGGCAGCAAGTTTCCTCGCTGTTTCAGTAGAAGGGTATATTTTCTACAGGGTGTGGTTGCTTCCCCTTTAACGTGCTTGAGACACCCCTTTGAACACGGGGCTATCTTATGTCCCTTTTTAAAAGATGGGTGTAGGCGTGTAACCCCAACCAAGATAACCTGACCCCAGGACTTCACCCAGGGGTCTCTCCATTACCAACTAATTGGAAACTGGAGCTCAATTGTGAGGCTTACTTAGACTTAAAGGCTCCCATGTTGTGCAACGCATGAGGCAGTTCGAAAAGTCCATCACATTCTGTATACAGCCAGCCACAAGGAATCACATCAGACCACATAAAATGATGGGTTTAGGAAGAACAAGGCTATGAAGTAGATATTTTGTACTTGATCTATTCGCCATCAATACATTATTCAGTATGCCATGTCACCAGATGTTTTCAAGTAGGTCAAATGTTTATTCGTGCACATTTTAGTAAACATAGGTTTAAGTAAATACATCTACAGTTGTTATATAAGTGTCATGCCTGATGCACCTGGAGGGGTCTGTAAATGGGGATTGGCAAACTAAATTGAACTTTCCAGACATAACCATTAAAAAGGGTTACAGATAAGGTCTTCCAACAACTTACAAGGCAGAATAAATAGCAGATTGGATGCAAAAGTAGATAGTCACGCGCGGATCCAAGGGGAGGCGCGCCAGGCGCGCGCCTCCCCCTTCAGCTGGCAAAAGGAAGAAATTGGCAAAATAAACCCAGGCTACTAGAGGTCTTCTGAGGGACGCCAAGAATATTGGCAACGTTATAAAACTAATTCGCTTATTTGAAAGGAGATTTTCTGGTAATTATTTAGGGAAACTTGCGGTTTGGGTCTTCAGAGTCACGTAAGCTTAAACTTAAACGTAAACGGTAAAGGCCTGGAGACGGAGCGCAGCCGCATCAATATCTCCCCATGAAACTGGTGCCGGGCCGCTGTAAGCCAAAATCGGCGTGAGCGTGGAAATTTTGTAAGATCTCCAGAAAATCAGCGGAAGTTAATTATTTTTTATAAACTGATGATTTCTATCGTCCGTCATCGGCTAGAGAGACTCGACCGGTCGACCCCGCCGTGGGAAAATCGGCGTCGTGCGGCGGCACCCCCCTCCCCACTATAGTTCTGATCAGTCGCCGCGATGCTCGTGCCGACGTTTTTTTTTTTTTTTGCCATTTTTCCCGATTTACCCTTATCAATTGCCACCACAGAAGCAAAAAGAGTCCGTAATATATGTAATTTCAAATGCGTAAGACACTTTCAAAATCGTCTCCGGCAAGCCGCTCAGACCCCACGAGATTTCTATGCGATTTTATAGGAGCGCAAGCCGCTTCGCTGAGCAAGTCACATCGACAGCCAGATACAAATAATTTTGTGATATTGTTTGTGTAGCGTGGCGTCATTTATGAATATTAAGAAGGAGGAACTAGCTTCCGTTAGGTTTGTTTTCAACCTCCTTGGTGGTAGTTGTTAAAAAAATATCCCTAACGTGCAAACAGCCACAGACAATGACAAAAAGTCAGTGTTAATTTGTTTCTCAAATTTGCTCAGAGATGGCTCTAAAATGCACCAGAGAGCCTCTATTTCTTAAAAATTTTCTGGGGGAGGCCCCCCATACCCCCCCAACGAGAGGGGGGGAACCCCCTCTCGTGCTCTCCCCCCGCGCAGCTTGCGCTGCGCGGCCGCGGCGTTCGGCCGCGTCATGGAGCGCGCCCCCCCCTTAACAAATTTCTGGATCCGCCAGTGATAGTAGTAGTGGATACAATCCCACTTTTCAACCACCCAGTATCTAGTCATGAAGGCCGTTCCCAATGTTCCCAATCAGCCAAGCTTGTTGTTACAATCCTCTCAGTTAAGAACGGTTAAGTCGGTTTATTCTGTCCTGATTGAGGTGGGGCACTGCTGAGGTCCCCGAAGGATGCTGTGGCTGACCCTCTCTTGGCTGGTTTGGGCTGAGGAAATGAACAGGAAAGAAACAAGTCACCATTTTGAGCAAACTTTCACTCCACTTTTATGCTGTTGCCTACATGACTAGCCAAATTGATACACTGAACATCCTTTGTGGACACTGGGCATTGAGAGAGTATATACAGTAGCTCTTGACACTTGCAATTTGGAAAGCTAATTCAACATGTCCAAACCTGAGACTTGTGGGGCTTCCATCCGATCATGTATAGCAGCTGGAAAGTTGCTGGCACTGTGCCGTCTTCATTTCCATACATGTCTGCAACATACAACAGCAATAATTAGAAGAATGAATGAAAGAGCTTGCAGGAGAAAATGCCTACAATATACATGACTGCATATTTGTGGTACAGATCCAGAGTCTCCAGGGACAAAAGAATACCTATTCTGAACTGGTCAACAAATGTAGCTGTGATATTGCATACAGAAAGAAGAGCATTTCTCCTTTGCCTAAACGTCCACTCCTGCTGTACATGCACAATGCAGATTTGCTTGCAATACTATATCCCTACTCAAAAGACACTGCCAAAAGCCA
This sequence comes from Branchiostoma floridae, assembly GCF_000003815.2. Taxonomy (NCBI): domain Eukaryota; kingdom Metazoa; phylum Chordata; class Leptocardii; order Amphioxiformes; family Branchiostomatidae; genus Branchiostoma; species Branchiostoma floridae. Next base: position 14,489,127 of record NC_049979.1, on the reverse strand, counting down.
GGGCACAGCCCACCTTTATACACTGCAGCAGCAGCCATCATGGTGTCTCTGTGGAGGATGGCTTTCCTGGCCCACGATGCGTTGCTCTCTCCCATGCCCTGCAGGTCGGCCATGAGTTCGTACATGGACGGGAAGTTCACTGTCAAGTCATCCATGTCCTGTATTGGGTGGCAATGGACAAATCTATCTTCTTGGTTTTTCATTATTTTAAAGTGAAAATTTATGACGTAATTAAGAATGAAGGGAGGAAAAACTCCATCTGAATGTGACTTTTTCTCCTAATACTCTTATTTCATGCTGATCTACCAGATTAGTACTACTGGTACACATGTATTTCTAAAATATGAGAGAACAACACATTTTATGGTTAGACATATAGTTATTGTTTGAGTTAATGTATATATATAATGACAGTGTACTGCCATGAAAACAGATGCACTATCAGAGGAAGACTTCCTTTGTTTCTGAAGAACAGAGCTGAGAATCTGCCTCACCATAGTGAGCATGGTGTATCCTGCCCGGGTTAACAGGTTCCCAAGGTCCCGTACGTCTGTGAACGGGGAGACATGCGGAGCAAAGCCCTGCAAGGAACATGGTGGGGAGGAAACTCTGGGTTACTTGGAGTCGTGTTATATCAACAAGCTCTTTTTGTAATCCTGCTATAAATAAGTTGTGACAACGTCTTTTTTTTTTTTTTTTTACTTCCATATGGTTTTCTTTTTTGTAAATCAATGAAGTAGGTGTTTTGTTTGGTATTCATCTACCTAGGGCGCTCAAAAGGATGACTTATCCAAGGTGAATTTGATTTGCCATTCAGATTTCTAAAACTTGATTTTTTTATCCCTTCCTGAAGACAGCATGCCTTCCTGAAACAAGAAGACTAGTGATCAGACTGTATCTGCTTACCCCTTCCCTCTCTGTCTCAGCCAGCTGCAGTGAACATCTGAGTTCAAACAGCGTGTCTCCTCCGAACATGACACCAATGAAGCACCCGTCAGGCTTCAGGGCACTCCATACCTGAAAATACCGGGAGCATGAACATTCTAGTGTCTATCAATTTAGAATCCAAAGGCCAGGCCTCAGTACCTCAGGAACAACAGCCTCTGGCTAGTTGGGTAGCCCTGACTACATCTCATTATGAAGAGAAACTGTACCTTTTGATAACCTTCATTAGGCCACAGCAGGTAAATTTGATGGATGACATCAACATGATCATTAATATCATTAATTTCTCCTGAATTTGAAAAGACTAAAGATGGTGAACAAGACGAGAGAGAATCGAAATGGAAAAAAAAAACATATAGTGTGGTAGCCTTGATTGCACTTGTGGAAGTGACACTAAATGTAAACCATGACCTTTGTTGTAGAAGTGAAGTGGCATCAATTTAGTAACTATGACTGTAGTTGTCAACTTGGTAAGTCTACCATACTAATGTCAGTTGTGCACCTTTTGAATACAGAAAAAAAAGACTTGTTGGTTGTGATATCATATTTTGTCGCTTCAATACCTGTTACAACATTTCTGGTGTCCATTATGAAAATTTAGATATCTTGTTTTTTTACCCAAATCTTGCTTTTTGCTTTGCCCTATCGCGTTAAATTTACTTGCTGTGACCTTAGTAGATATGATATATGTATATCTGTGAAGTAGAAAGCAATTACAAATCAACGCTGTCATTGTCAACATTATTTCCAGAGCAAAATAACAGCAATATAGAAAACTGGGCACATTTGAGTAACTGAATAACGCTGTTATCAGGAGATACTTGAATTGCTGAAGACTTGTGAAGAGTCTCTATAATCACTTTTAATGAGAGAGACACACGTACGCATCATTCACCAGTGAAACCAAGCTCTTGACTTGAGGCTGATTAGCCATATGACACACACCACAAGACATAGCCATATGATTGAAACATGAGTGAACGTGGTTCTAACAAAGGCAACTCAAGTCAACAGGATACAGGAGAAATGGTTCCAATTAATACATACACAGTACAGTCACAATCAGCCTCAAGACCTGCAGCTTCTCTTGAGTGAATGACTCCCATCAAAGTAAAAAAACTGAGCATCACATTTCCCATCTCCAGTCAACAGGAAGAGTTGAAAGTAACTGCAGGCTTCTTACCTGTCGCAGACAGCCAGGCAGGTCGTTGACCCAGTGTAAGCTGTACAGAGAAGATAACAGTCATGTTAGGACTGCAAACCTGCACTGATTGAAGCATACAAGGAATGAAAATCTTTAACCTATTTTCTTCAATAAAGCACACACTTTTTGAACTTCTCAAAATCCAAAAGGTGCTGTAAGTTGGTGCAGGTTACTGCATGGATAAATGGGAAAAGGACCTTGAGGTGGTGCTTCACATCTAGGAAGGATGCAAAACTATACAAATTGTTTTCGTGTACAACATTTATCTGGTTCAGAATGTGTTCAAGATCGATGGAAAAAATTGGAGGGGTGTATCATAATTGGGGTGGGTACTTTACATGCCCGTAGCCAGGATTTTGGTTGGGGGGGTTCTTTTTAGTACTTGTGGGACCATCGAGCGCCGCAGGCGCGAGACTCACGCCGAAGGCGTGAGCTGCCTAGGGGGGTCTGGGGGCATGCTCCCCCTGGAAAAATTGAAATCATAACCCTCTGAAACGCCATTTCCTGCATTTTGACGGGCAAAATTCGCTGGCTAAGTTCAATGGAATTTGTCTTAAAATACAAAAGGTTTTTGGCATAAGTCTTCGAGGCCGACTCCCCCGACATATTTTCGCCATGTCTGATACCAAAGGTGGGAGGCGTTGCAATGGAGGTCCGGGGAAATTGTGAAATCTGGACCCTCTGAAAAGCCATTTCCTGCACTTTCTGGGGGCAAATTTTGCTGATAGACTCACTAGGATTGAATGAAATGTCTATTAGTGAATAATGCAAATCAGTCATGCCTTTGAAAAAAATCTTGGACATGAAAAAGTGGACCTTTGAGCATGAAAAAGTGGACCTTTGAGTGTGAAAAAGCGGACCTTTGAGCATGTGGGGGGGTTCTTCCGAACCCCCCGAACCCCCCCTGGCTACGGGCATGCTTTAATCAAGAAAACACAGTAGCGACATGTGCAATCATTACATTCACTCGGAGTAGTGCATGATTTGAACGTAGAATGGTTCAGAGGTTAGAAATCCTACTTATAGGAAAAAAGATTGAGTTCCAAATCCCAACCTGACATGCCATCTATAGCCTGTTGAGTCTTAAAAAGGGTAGTACCGGTATTCCTTGAGTGCCATGGCTCAAAGCAGTAAGTTCTTCATACAGCATGTACTTAAAACTAATAACAACTCTACTGTACTATAATTTATATACCCTTCTACCACATGGGTATGTGTGATTCAGATTCAAATGTAATCACATTACCTCAGACAGCTGACCACCAGGTCCAGACTGTTGTCTTTGCACGGAAGAAATTCCTCATCTGCCTGGAAGGTCAAGGTTGGCACTTCTGAAGGTCGGTTTGTTGCCTGCAGGAAATAATACTGTCATAGGTTACAATAAATACAAGCCTCAGGGTTCTAAGTCTGAAGAAAGTTGCAGGCATATTACTGTACAAATAGAACAAAGTTATAGATCATAAAATTCAGCAAAAACAGCCTATGTTCAAGGTAACATAGCTGTGTAGCCAGATAAAATCCCATGGTGGTCAATCTTTTCAGGCAAATTATTCTCCCAATTTGGCTAACATTTACTATGTTTCAGCCAGCATAGTTAGTTTGGTGAAGGCTAATCCAAATCATATATCCTGACAGTCAGTGACTCAGTAGATCACAATTTATCAGACTAGGTTAATATTCTATCTGATATTATGCAACTATACTCACATGTTCCAGCATTTTTTCCGATGTGTCACATTGATATAATGTTTCTACAATATCCTGTAAAAAAAAAGAACAGATGATTATCAAAGGAGTACATAATATGTACACTTGCTATGACTCAGGATTGTCACATTTATAATAGCTCTTGTACTACAAACACAAACATCTGAAAAGTTCATTTAAAAGGTGATCATCCCCACCTTATTCAGATACTTGCTGATGTAACCTTTCCCACAGCCAAGGTCAAGAGCAACAGGAAATTTTCTGGGATACAAAAACAATGGCAGTCATCAAGTCATGTCTTCAGTTCATCTTGTGAACATATTGCCAGCTGTTCCAACACTAGTATGCTAGTTTCACTGCAAATTGTAATGTTAACATTACATAGTCAAATGCAGAAAGGACAGAAGAGATTCGGGAACTATAACGTTACGTTAAAATGTCTGAATACCAGGCTAGAGACAGGAAAACCATTGGAACCATTGGAGTGCACACAAACCTCAGCAGTGACACGAGAAGCTTTCATACTTATCTTTTCTAAGTCACAGATTTGGCATGACAAAAGCAATGTTAGGGCAATTTTTGTCAGGAAATATGTTGGAATAATCATGTCTCCTTCAAAAGGAGCTGTCAAAAGACTTGTTTTGTGTTGTTTGTATATTATTGCTGTTGGCCAAGGTCGATGACTTAGCAGCCGCCTCACCTACCTACTGACGTCACACACTCTGTCAGCAATTCTGTAGGCAACCTGCAACAAAAACAATCTTCAAGTCAAACTGTTGATGGAGGACATCTCAACTTAAGTTGTGATAATATGGCAGCAACAACATTCCATATCATTTAGACCAATCTAATTGATAAGTAAAAAATTACCTAGAATCATTTACTCAACCACTGGATCACACGATAGCACGGCGTGTCGTTGGTGCTATGTCTACTGGTTTCAGGTTCAGATAAGACAGATGAAACAACAGAACGGGCGAGTAGAACGGAAAGAAACAATATATACTAACATCCTGACCGACCCGGGAATCGAACCCGGGTCCTTAGGATCACAACACTATAGCAGCGTAACTGACAGACCCAAAAGCCTGACAGGCGTTTGGCATGGTCAGTTAGCACTACTTGAACCCCCACTGTTACACAGAAGACATCATTCTGTTCCTACCTCGTCCCTTAGATAGTCGAAGTCTTCGTGATCTGGCCGGCTGGCCGTCCAGTTCTTCTGTTTCCGTTTGGTTTTTCTGTCGAAAACGTTCATGACAGTTTCACCCTGCCTCACGGCATGCATCAACCGAACAGCAGCGGATACAGGAGTCTTCCATTCGTGAGTTTTATTTCGGACACACCAAGATGTGTGATTAGTCCTGGTTCCCAGCTGTGTTGTGCGATAGCTTTGCCCTGAGAAATACCGGTTCAAAACTCCCGCCCCTCCCCCTGTCTCTTTGACAAACCATCCTTGGCGACAACGCAACCTGTACATCAAATAAATGACATTCCTGGGCTGACACAGCGTCTCCATTTTTCTTATCTTTGCATTACATGTGAATAAAAGTTTGCTGCAAAGCTTATAGGTCCAAAATCGAGGGGAAGCAAGAAAACCTTTCCGATCACCTGGGCGCAGCCATATTGGAACAGCGAAGCATGCTGGGTACAATGCACCTGTTACAAAGGTAATGATAGGGCAAGCGTGGTGCGCTTGCCCTATCATTACATAACTCCTTGTTACACGTTACAGCAAATTCAGACCTCGATGGTAACAAAACTTATCGAATATACTGTCAAAATTTTTATCGAGGGTTGTATAGTGTTTGCATGATATGTTTCTGTAGACTTTTAGAAGGAATGCGAATTTAGAACGTTACGGCCAAGGTGGAAAACTGGTATGATATGGTGTGGTGATTAAATAAAAGCAATGTCCATGCTTATCAACTAGAGAGAGAGAGCAACGGCAAAAGATGATCGGTAAAGCAAAGTGCATTGATAAATTCGTAAATTCGTTGATAACCTACATTGAATAGGAAGAGCTGCACATAGATATAACGTTATGATTAACTCGCATCATACGGCATCGGAACTATCATGTGTAATTTTGTTAGATGCTGAAATGAAAAAAATAGATTTACTAGTATGTGTTAATTGGTTACAGCTGAGAATGAATAGCGGCAATTTACTTGTGTTCGTCGTTTCATCTTATGAAATCGAATTTATAACATCATTCATGTAGAATTTAGATCTCTAGTGACTCATTTCCCGTGTTCACATAAATCAGACGCCTTGTGTTGCAGGTGTGATAATTACTGAAGGTCATTTGAATAAGGAAAAATATAACTTTCAGTTATCAAGGCACCGCATGTGGTTTTGGCCATCAAGATAGAGATTGAACTATTTTGTCTTCGTAACAGGAAAATGTCCGAGGACTTTTGCAGTGATGTGCGGACAGGAAGTTTGGCTGATTGCGTTGGTAGGACAGATGCGACATGGACACACAGTCCATGTCCTTGGTACTGGCATACTATCATCTCAGCCGATGCCTACGCAACACCACCGCGTATGTTCTGTTTGTTGGCGCAAAATGTGTTATTACCTCCGCCTTATTAAGATAAATAACAGACTTGAATTTCATCCTACTGACTATACGAGGAAGGCTCCGAACCAGTACTCATAACTAATCACAATCCAGATGTAAGATAATAGACCTGCTGCACTGACGCAAGTAGGCGCTGTCTAATTGCCTTTTTCTGTTTTCAACTCCAAACGTCTGCTCCCAGACGTGTTTTCAAGTGCGATCCATTTACATGACGCACTTCACACAACATGAAGAAATAGGTGTTAATGAGTCCATGGGTCCAATTAGAAGGAAGTAGCATCTTCACTGCGCTTCTGGCTAAGCTATTGGCGATTACAGGAAAGACGCACGGGGATACAGCTTTAGTGCTCATCCACTATCACACTAAGTTTGGTTACCAAGGGTAATCAGAAATGAACGATACCGAAAGTTTGTTTGATATTCTAAAGTAGTCTTAAAAATTGTAGCCTATTCTTTGCTACTTGACTATCAACAATCAACTCGATTTGCGAACCAGATTGTTAGATATCTAAATCTCGATACATTATGAGAGAGCCTGTAAGTCATTACCGGGAGGATATGCAATGCAAACGAAAAAAAATTGAATAGGTAAATCCATATGTCGTTTTGACGGCTGTCTGTCTCGCCGGTTGCTGGTAACACAGGGACGATCAGCGATGTGAAGTTTCTTAAGCCCTGGAGATGCAATTAGCAACGAAGCCGTGGGATCGACCGAAGATCCGTCTAACACGTCAGCCTTTATTGCCCCATTAGTCTGTGCGTAGGCAAAGCTTTGCCACGCCTTCCTTACCACCGTCCTTACGCAGTTTCACTCACCTGCGCATACATAACGCAGTATATATAGGAGGCCCATCACTCTTACACCTCTCATCGGCTCGTCCTAGCTCAGCCTGTAACACGTCCTCGTCTCCATCCGATCGCCACGGTAACGGAAGGTAAGCTTTTATTTCCACATCTTGGTAATGATTACCTGAGACTTTATATGACTGTATATAGAAGATCTATCACATCAGATAATATTTCTTCAGGCAGATTGATAGATAAGACTCTTTGGTCTGCATCAACAGGTGATATGATGTCTCCTTCACCAGTCTGAATCAGACATATCTGTTAAAGGCGAATAGACGTTAGAAGTATGATTTGCCCGAGAGGTTGGTGGGACAATAAAGACCCCGTTGCTCCCGTTTAGGCCCATGTCACATTTTCAACCGGGCCCGGCCCGGCAGCTTTCGGGAACGAAAAGTACGATATAAAAGACACCAAACTACACAAGACGTGGGCAAGAGAATAGTCATTGGCATTATTTCTGTGTAATTCTACGTATACATTCCTTTTTTTCGGTTCCAACAGCTCGGCCGGGCCCCGGTTTGGAAATGTGACGTTAGCCTTAATTTACGACCGACGCTTTTGCCCTATAATAATGCTCGAAGGCTGACTGCATGAAAGTGGCGGTGTCTATTGCCGTGGAGATTCAATGCAGCAGACCGTGTCAGAGAGCATTGCTTGTAGGCTGGTGTGACGAACCAGGTTACGTTGCTGGAAGTTTATAACAATGATAATGACAATAACCGACGGGTTGCACTAGCTAGTTTCTACCAGAATAACTGCGTTGGCTGGGAGCAGAAGGATAAAATGTTAGCTATCACATTGGCTGACTCTCCTGGCCAATCACTCCCGGCGTAGGCAGGGCTGGGGTTACATCGTCTGTACGTGCGGTAACATCAACCCTAAGGTTCCAAATCATCCCTTACCAGCTGCGTCCGGCGCTTTAAACCAGTTAGAACAGCACAGACGTACTTTTTATCATATTATTGAGAACACCTTGATCCTACCGTGTGGGTGTTGTTATTAGTCGACCCTTCATTTCTTTGAAATCGTACAGTACAGATCACCAATTGTGGCTTTGTTCCCTATCGATGCCGTTCCTATCTCGTTTCCTGTGAGAAATCTTTGAAGGTTCGGTGTTGGAGTTTTCATGGTAATTACTGAGGAGGTCTAAAGCCTTGCCAGTGACTGGCCAGCCACGTTTGTGAAGCCAGAGGCTCAAAAAAGTTGCGAGTGTTTTTTTTTCAAGATTATTGTCCTTGGTTTAACCTTGTCCTTGGTTTGTCCTTGGACGTTAGGGTAAAACAAAAAGTAGAGAAATTCTGAAGAGTTTCAATCATTGTCGTCAAGTATCATTAATACGATATCACAGTGTCAACCCAATTCTTTGTAATTATTTGTTTGGGAATATTTTGAACGTCATTTCAACTTCCTGAATATTTCTCCGGTTGTGTAGGACTTTCGAAATATTGATGATGATGAAGATAATAATTCCAATACTTTTTCTAGTAGTGGAGATAACATTCTACCCTAATTTACCATTTTTACCATCATTTGTTACATTTTGTAAATGGTTGAGATGAAAACAATTCTCCTGAACAGTCTCCTGCACAACCACTTTGAAGATTTTTCAAAATGTTATGTTCACTTCTTTTAATGAAGACCTATTGTCGCTTAGATATATTTCATTAAAAACGATTCAAACTTATCACATATATTACATGTATGTAAAATCCCTCTCGGTGACTTGAAATGGACTATTCTATAATTGGCGAATCAATCTCCGATGAAGAGGGGCAAAAAGCCATGTCGTCTCACTCTTTCAGTTCTTGTTCAGCTTAGACTCAATCTTTGGCGAAGAACAATAATTGGCTAAAGCAGCAACACCAACAGTAATGATTATTGTCCCAGGTTGAAAAAAAGGTTACAGAGTTTGATAGTGTCTCTGAAGGAGCTTATTCTCCTACCACTTACCGAGAAAACAATTTTAAAGTAAAGCGTGGAGCGGCCATTTTGCTGAGAACAGCACAGTGCTGTTCTGGACTTTTCAATTTTGATTTTAAAACCTGCTATTGACGGCCCATGTCTCTGTGATGTTTCCGTGCAGATGGCCGCATCACAGTTGTACACGTGCCTCTCAGTCTGCGTGCTGCTCATTTCTGGCGTCTCCGCTGGAATATGGATCACTGACATCACCAACTGCGCACTGCTTTGTCTCGGCTGTAATGAACTGCACAAGGTACGTCAGACTCTGTTGGTTAGCGACTCTGTAGCTTATTCTAGTTCCGTCCTTTCTGTTGTGACCAGTTCTACTTTTATAGATATTTGTACTCAAACGCAGGGTTCGCTATCCCGTAGCTGTGCTACTCGGACTTAAAGGTCCAAATACAACATAGTCTCGTCACTTGTAAAAGTTTGATGACAACCCCACCCACATTAATCATTTAGAGTATAGGCACGCCTGGTGTGATATGACCAAAAGCATGGGTATTACAATCAGTTCCAAATCTACAGGCCATCACTTTTTCAGAGTCTTTCATTCGTGGACGAATTCAGCCGACGCAAACAAAAGTCCTGTTCTTGTGCCATTGTCGTCTGCATCCTTTCATAGGGAACCCTGCTATGGGAGGCGAGAGGTGGCGGCGAGCTGTGTGTGAACTTCTGTACCCAGAGCATACCGTCTCTGGTCCCGCGCGACTTCTGCCACTTCATCCTGGAATCTGGAGAAAAGAAGCGATCCTCCTTCAAAGCAAGATACCTTTATCGGCATCGGACTCAGTAATAAAGATATTTTATACCGCCTTTGCCCATTTTTAGGGCGTTAATTGAATGCGATATTGCATTTCGTGCCAACTGCCCCCACACATTGAAATACATAATAAACCGTCTTTAGACAAGTAATGAGAAAGATTCTCAGCCGAGTTCATTTACCTGTAGAAAAGAACAGATGACACCTTATGTTAAAAAGGATTTGGGCCGTTTATACCATCTTACTTGACGTCATCAGCCTCCTGTTTTCCTGGAAACTTACGCGAACTGCATCTATCAAATATCAGGGCTGTCCGTCTGTAACTGATGTGTAGGAGGTAGTCTCAATGGAGGGGCCGGAAAATTAGCTTCCTTGGCGACAGCCGAGATTATTTCAATCTAGGACAGAAGCAAATCCCAGCTGTACAGAGCTAATGAAATAACAGTCCGTGGAGAGTCGATCAGAACATTCAGCGTTTCATTAGCACAAAGAACGTCATCAGTTCGCTCATGTTTATCCGCCCTTCCTGTATAGTCTGATGCCAAGATGTATTCCTTTATCTGCATGTTCCTTCGCATTCCTGATCCTGTCCCTCTAAAGATCGGACGTATTGAACATTTCATGCACAATTAATGTTATATGTTTCGCCGATGTAATAAATACCCATTTGTCCTCACGACTCAGGAAAGTTTGTTCCTTGATGAGACTGTGATATACTGTGTGTTCGTACTTGATGAACCCCCCCCCCTCCCCTCCCCCCAGTTAGAAATCTAGCCTGTTTACACAACCTCTCGCTGGATGGGGTTAATGACCCCCTCCCGTCGACAACTGTACTGTCAGGCCGGCCGCTAGGAGCGCGATTTAGTCAGGCTACAGTTGGATCGTGTCACTCGACGCGTGCTTTTCTGCTCCATAAGATGTAAACGAGTGAGTCTGGCTCCAAAAGATGATCTTCATGTTCATGGAAAAAAGTCATTACATGCGACGGAAACTGAATAGAGACATATCTGGGCTTAGAGTAGAAGGAATTAATTGTCAAAGGATCCGGCTGAACCTTCCCCGACCAATCAGCTTCTCTGGAGAAATTTTTGTCATGATCAACTAATTTTATTAATTGTAGACATCAAAGGAGTGTAGTTATGACTTCTTCAGCCGGTCCAGCCGGGGGTAGGAGTTATTTCTGCCGCTAAAGCAGACCGAAGCCGGGTAAGCCATAGTAACCAGTAATAGCGCTACCATGTGTAAGTTGGGTTTTCCGCAAGAATATAAATGATGTCGATCGTCCGGGTCACTGACTTATATAATTATCCTGCGCGGCTAATCCGATCAACTGTGGGCGTATGGACACAGTAATTGCCTAAAATTGATAGCCATCGAAATCAAGTGATTATAGAATGGATAGAGAAAACTGGCCCTGGTTAGCTTACCAGAGAATATCAAATGCACTGCATCTGGTCTTTTTGTCGACCCAAGCTTATTGACGCACAGACCATTCGTCCAACCAACGCGGGAAGCCAAATCACCTGACCACCCATCTGTTACCGTCAAGTGTCGGGAGTGTCTCTTATGTCACATGTTTTTTCTGTGCACGTGCCCGGAGGGTATCTGGTGGTACGTCACCTCTATAAAGTTCCGGGGCGCTCCTGTGTAGAACAGATCATCAGTGGTTTTCGTGCCGTGACGAGGTTTAACCTTCAGTCATCACACCGCGCTACCCGCACACCTCCTGACAAAGGTAAGCAGTGCTGGCTGTGTTGCTAGTGTAGGCACATCATTTAGTACATCAAACGTCTCTTCATAAAGAGTTTTGTCGGATAGTGGAACGTCATAAGGTCATGTCAAATGTCAAAGTCATTTTCACGAATAGGATCGATCTCTGGATGTGCGTTGCCGGTGTAGCCTGGAGTCTGGTCTTGTTCACTTTAGTCCAGACTAGATCGGTCAAGGCTGGACTTCATTCCCGGTGCTGCTTTAACATGTGCAAACATGTCTTTTTACCATTTCCATTGATCAAAACGCAACGGTCGCAGCTTAACTGCTTTTATCGCGGGCCCACATGTACATAGCAGGAGATCCACTGTGGGTCAGTGATGTCAGGAAACTTGCACGTTATGATAAACCAAAGGCACTTCAGATTCGTATTACAAACACGTTAGACCGTTTTTTGCAGTCAATGAAAACAGATGTGACACTATAAGGACTATTGGTGGCATGCTTTTCTTTGGTATCGATTTCGTAAGGCCTCCACTAGTCGATGGATACATTTTGACAATTTTGAGCTCTACATTATATGTACATGATTGTTTAGGTTTCTTTGTGGGCCAGTATAATCTGGACCCGTTCATCGTCCTCCATATCTGTTCTTGCCGTCAAGAGATACATGTTGTATGGGGCATGTTTATGGACCAACTGGAGCTGCTGTAATAAAGCAATTTACGGCAGGACTCAGTAAGTAATCAGACGAAGGTGCACAGCCTGCAGTGTAGCACAGAGGCTTCGTCCTCGGGCATGAATGCATGGTCTGGAACTTTCCTAACAGTTTTGGGGGCTACATCGCGCCTTCTTTCCCCGTTATTTTTGGTAGATTTATACACAATGTTTTTGGAATAAATCATCTCCTTACAGTGGAATCAGAAAAAATACGATTCCGTTGAATGAATTTTGAATTGAAGTCAATGACAAAAGCCCGAAGAAATACCGTGAGTGTAAAGCCATACTTTTCTTAAACCTGTGAGACAACGGCAAAGTTTCTCAGAAGTGCCCAGTCCACTAAGGTATATTTGTTTAACATGTTGCACTAGACAACACAGAGAGAAGTATGCTGTACAAGATGTCTGGCCGCCTGTCCCCGTCCATAGTGCTGTGTCTCCTGGCCATGGTGTGTGTTGTGTCGTCCGGCAGGGTGGACACCGAGTTTGAATGTCTGATGAAGTGTCTGGGGTGCAGTCAGATGTTCGAGGTAGGTTGTCAACTAGTGATCTTCAAGCAGATATACAGGCTTTTCACGGACGTTATAGTGAATATAAGTTGAATCCCCGGGTGTCAATGTTTGGATTATCATAGCCCATTATTGGATTAATTGTTTCACAGGCATAGACTGTAATCCTTAATGGCGCATATGACGTCAAATGAAAAGCCTGCATATCCGCAAGTTTATTTTCCTGTTTTTTTTCCCCTGGTGTTTCGGAAGTCTTTTTCTGTCCGCCTTATCCTGTGGTGCACCTGTAGAGTGACTGAATAATGTAGAAAGACGTGTAGGCAGCTGATCAGGCAGGCGATCGAGCCATTTCTATGCAACACGGAGTCTGTGTAATTGGATTTCCCACGATACCGAGGTCTAACTCGTGTAAAAACATTTTCTGTCAGAAAAAAACATCTGGGCAGGTAGAAAACGTTAAGTTCCCATCCCAATATCAGCTTGGAGATTACCATCGCTTGCCGCTGGCAATGGAATATACACGTACAAGCAAATGCGACGCTTTGTCTTTTAACGATGCAATTAAGGAGCACGGCAACTAATCAAAATCCAACACCATATCCAGTTGCTTGAGTAACTGCTTTTTGCGTATCTTGTTACCTGGATATCTAACGTAATCGAAAGCTAGTTGCTAGTCTGATTTTGATTCTTCTTTCACGATGAACAGACTTCCAAGTGGAACGGACTTGCGTGCAAACTGGCGTGTGCAAACACCCCTTACAACTTCAATGGAAATGGGATTGACGCCTTCTGCACTAACTTCGTTGAACCTTGAGGCGGATCGTCGACGGCCGATGACAACATCACATATACAATCGAGCTTTGTTTAAAGTCAATTTGCTTAAATAAATGCGTTTCTCCCCTAGAAATGGGCTACAAGGTCTTGGTAAATCGGAAATGTTAACGTTACTATCCGTTACACTTATTGCACGTTTGGGCTGTAGATGAAGAGAACTCGGTGAGTTCCAGTAAGAGATGCTGCAATGTGTTTAGCTTGTTTTATTAGTTTAAACCATGAAATCTAGAAATATTAGTTACTGCATGGCCGTCTCACTATTATTGTCATCCAAACTTAATCCATAATAAACAGTTAAAAAGCTGACGATTGGCTCCTGTTTCCTTTATCGATGTAGTTATCCATTTAATGGTAAATTCAGGCGCCAAACAAACGTTAATGTACCGCTGGAAATGGTGATTGTTTGAAACAAAAGTTAAAACAAGGCAAGTGGCCAAATGCCGCCAACGTACCGACTTAATGGGAGCCAATGGACACCAAGGAGTACGAACTAAACGCAGATGTGTCGTCATGAGGCTGCATTGATTTTGTAAAAAGTAAGATGTCAGTTTCGAGGTTAGTTCTGATAGATCTATTAACATATTTCATTACACATGCATATTATAAAACATAAGATAAAGTGAAATCTGGTTCACGAAATCTGCATATGGTTCGTGTCCATTCGTTTGGGTCATTTCTGTTACTGCAGAAGACTTTTAAGATAAGACGTACACCACACAATGTTAGTATTGTTACCTATGCTGTGCCAACTATCATAAGTGAACATCCTTTTATCGTGTAGAGTGGACTCATTCCGCAAGCTACCGACATCTTTCGTACCTCAGTCGTTAAGATCTACCGAGATTGGTCCTGTACTTACATGAAACAAGAAGGGATCAAGGAGATTAAATACAGCCTTTTAATGTTCTTGAAGACACCAAAAAGCAAAACGAGCCTGCGAAAAATCAGTAGCTTGAGAAATGACTCCACGCTACAGTTGCATATTCCCCAATGGACGGAACCTTGCTGAGCATCTTCTGGAGGTCAGCTCCAAGAGTGCCCTGTACATCACAATAAGACACCAAACAGCAAGATGAGCCTTGGTATAGATGTTGGTAGCTTGGTTCCACTCTACTTTACACTGAATATCCTTTTATCATTGCAAATCGCTGTTTGATGTTTTGCGTTTATATATATATTTTTAAATCTATGACAATGTTGCGATTTCCAACAATCCGCTCATAAGGGGAATGAAACGCAAACGTCAGTGTGACCCCAACGGAAAATTGGTAACAAAAGCACAAAGGTGCTGCAGTATACAGATTCCAACATACTGCCACTGTACCGCAGTCCAGTGAGAAATCACCATTAGTAAGACAAAGATTTTCCACAAAATCATCCCACATCATGTCCACGAAGGCTATGCTAGTTCATTTCATGGTTTCCAAGTAAAGAGGCTTGTTTAATCATCTGGTTTATATTCTGAATGGCCATGTACAACAGGTTTAAATAATGTCAGTTACTCAGAAATATTTCATGTATGTGAGGCAGAAAAGGAAAGACACAGCATACACTAACAAAATAACATAGCCTACTGCATAGACTGACTTTAACATCGCCTTCTCTAGAATAAATACAGTCACAGTCCATATATAAGACATGGATCAGGTAAAATCTACTGTTAACTCTGTCACACAAAATAAGAATTGATTGTGTTGTCAGTCTGTGCTGATAAAGAAATAAAACATACTAGTATAAAACCACAAACCCTAGTTATCACTTCTAGTGAAACAGCACCCTTTGACACACAGTATTGACAGCCACATAATGGTGGCATATAGATCATAGATATACACAATGAAACACTGATGATGTATACAAATGGAACACAAAGATGTACAAAACGTTCTTTGGCACACAATTACTGGACCTACATAACAGACTTTGGAATATACAACACTGATAAAAAATCATTCAACAATGGCACACCAGTACAGTCATAGACTAAGCATTGGGCCCTGAAGTACTATACCAATATGATGGCACAACATAACAGCATACATGTACTTACACAACAGTTTTACAAAATAAGTTACACTCTCTTCTTATCAGCAACTAAATATTGCTGCAAATCTTGATCTTAGAGTTTCTCAAAATGTGATTCTGAGAAAGATCACATTCAATAAGTTGTGTCATGACTTGAACAAAAGGGTTTCTACAACTCTAGCAGCATGGCAGTTTCTTCAGGTACCCTGCCTGGTGTAATGACAACTCTGGGCACACCATCTCTTGTTTTGCATTACTCACTGTAGGTGTCTGTTCAGAAGTGCCTGTCATTCATGGGACATGTGAAAGTAACATTGTCTTGACCCCATCACAAAATGCTCAGGTGGCAATATAAAACATATTTTACACACTAATACTTAACCTTAGGAGAAAATACTAATTTGTGTTTTGATGTAATACTAAATGTTTCAATAGACTAGAAAATAATTTCTTGTTCCTGTTTGTAGCTGGAAGAGAAAGAGATATGTTGGTCCAAGACTCCAATGGGAAATAGGAAGTACCACAATGTCAAGCCTTATCAGTGTTCAAATCAATTTCAAGACACTCTAAAATAAAATTTTGTCCATTGTACAATTTCTCCTTCTAACAAAAATATACAATACAACAATTTTTTTCTTGGATCAACAACTGCTCAAGGTGATATGTGGCAAATCCACATGCTTGACAGTGTTTTATCTCTGTGGCAACAGCAGGAACCATAAAAAAATCAGTTTTCATCCTCCACTTCATAAAACTCCTATGAATGTCCTTGAATGCAGAGACAAGTCCTACAGCAGCACTAGTCACCGTCATCTCCCATTGTTATGTAGTACCTATAAAAGAAAGGCCAGGGTGAGGAACATTAGCTTGATCAACAGGTACTGAGCAGCCATTTAAGGACTGCAACTTTAACAAGCACCAAACTTGCCCTGGCTACAGAATGAGTGTAACACAGAGTTATGTCTTTACCTGTATTGACCAGCCAGTGTAACTGTGCTTCAGTGCAACCCAATACTTTTTCATGCACATGCACACGGATATAAGCAGCTACTTCTATTCCATCAGATGACTTGGAAATCTTACTCCCAGCATATTTAAAAGTGCCCAATGACTGTTTCCTAGTCTACATCTAAGCTATAATCTGTAGTAGTCTATCAATCAAAATTGGCACCAATAAAGCTGTCCACAAGGCATTCTATCAACAAGGGAGAAAACTCATTGATTTTGTAATATACCAACAAAACAATAGTGACAGCTTTTACTTTTACGATGGAGCTCGTTTTCTCAGAATTAGACAAAAACACCTCTCCACAGCTGTGGGTGAAAGATAGTAGAAATCAATGCCTCTAACAGCTTGAAATAAGATTCCTTTATGTAATAATGACGGGATTTGTCAGGATGGTGTTGCTGACCTAGTTACGGTAAGTACAGATCTGATCAAGAAGAGAAAGGCTTAATAGGTAAAAAGTACACAGCAGCACAGCACAAACTACTCATCTACAATCCACTCACAAAAACTGACATGGCAAGCAAAAAATGCAGAAAGTAATGATTTTGTAACTCATAATTCTAAACCCAGTCCACACATATTGACTCATCTTTTGGTCATTCTAGCATCCTGTTCTATTTGTGACATGAGATGCCAGTATATATCTGTCTCTCATCTCTTGTTTTGGTCACTGTTAACTTGCACATTATATCTCCCAACAATAGATGTACATGAACACCACATCTACATCTACATTCAAGTCAGGAAAATTGGGCTCATCAAGAAGACGTTCCTACCAAATCAACCTGAAATCCATCCTTGTTAAGCTTGAGTGTACTCCAAACGTCAATGCCTCACCAGCACAGAACACAAGCTGGACAAGGATGGATTTCAGATTCTATTGGCAGGGACATCTGTCAGACTTAGGAAAACAACAATTTTCTTGACCACTTTGTTTACCATTCCAAAATGGCTCCAAATTCAGGCATTTTATAAGTAATCTTATCTTTATAATTGTGCCAAACTGCAGGTGTGCATGAAGTCCAGAAGACATGAGAATTTTGCCCCGTAGTGGGGAGCACATACCTCAACAGGAGAGGACGTTCTGTTCTGAGATAGAAGGGAATCTGTCAGTGGCTTCTTGTTGCCTGCTGACAAAAATACACTAGTTACAACAGAAAATCACAACTTGAAATATTGCAGGTTAGAGAGAAGGGTGTTTTCAGCTCTGATTGTGGAAATCTTTTAGCAATCCTACATTTAGCAGCAGATTATGTGCATATTGTGTAGAGCAAACATTTACAGACTGTGTGATCATACCTGGCTCTGGGGATCTTGACCTGGACCTGATGGGTGACCTGGACCTTGGTGACCTGGTTGGCGACCTTGCGCGAGAGTATAACACGGGTGACCTTGATCTATAGCTACTTGCCCTATAAACACATACAAAATATGCCATTATAGGAGATAGGTAGGATTTATTGCTGACAATGAAGTACATTGAAAGAGCTGTGAAAACTTCATTTCTATTCAACTAACTGCATGACTGGATGTTTCTTATTTTCTAAAAGATGAAGTAATCCTGAATTGTAAAATATACATTCTGGTTTGGAGGGTATAGAATGTGCAAAAGTACCTGAGTAATGTTGGTGGACTCTCACTAACCCTGACTCGACCCCGGCGGGGGATTGGTGAGGCTGTGGGGCTCATACTGGCTAAACGTGCCGACCGCAGGCTGGCATCCAGCTCTGCTTGCTGCAGGTCAAAGGAACAGAATAAAGAAAGCATATTTTATAAAAATAAAAAATATTCTATAGAATATATTTTAGAGAAATTGCACAAATGTGTGTGCTTTATATAGAGAGAGTACATGTATTTGTAGAAAGGCAATTGGTAGGCAACATAAAAAGAAACAATAAAGGACATCTGTAAGCTACTGAGCACTACAGGTAACCACTTAAAGTTTCACTTTCAGAGGCCTTCACTTTCAAATGCCATGTTATTGCATACCGTTATCCAATCAGATCTTGAAGTATAGATTGACTGTAATTGTGTTGTCAATATACCAACTCATTTATTCATCTACTGGATGGACATAATAGTCCATGGGCCAGGACCCGAAATTGACGATATTTGTACCACTGAGAGGGACCAGAGCTACCATGCATTTTTTTAATCTGCAATAACCAAAGTTTATTTTAATCCATGATAACAAGCTTTTATGTACAGCTTTCTTGTTGTAATCACGTGACCAAGTGACGTCATCCAAACGGATCTCTCAGATTGACACTATGCTGAAAGGAACGAGTAGAAATATCAAACATCAATATTTTTAAATAAAAATTCATAGGTTGGTAGAACCAGTCACTACAACCACCGAAATATTCTTCCCTTTTTAATATTTAGCTTTGATAGAAAATTATGAGTCCTAAAATCAGATTTTTTTGCAGATTTTCTCATAAAAAATATATAGTCTACTTTCCAATATCGTGTATTTCTTCACATTACCTATGGGGCCTTGCCTGATGATTTAGACTTACTGTGCATACCATTCGCTGCATAGCAAACTTTGAATGGTATAAATCCGTCCATGCATTCCGGAGATATAAATGTGTGAAGGATGACACATCTGCCAGCTTGCAAGTGACAATATCGTTGCTAAGGCCGTTGCTAAGGCCGTTGCTATGGAGGTTTCAGATCGTACTCCACAACAAAACTGATACACAGAACTAATTTTTCTGTAGTATTTTGCTCTGATTACCTCAGTAGAAGTGTACAGAATAGTGTTGACATGTTTAACATTTAATAGATGCAGAAATATGTTTTTATACGTTGTTTCCTTCAGAATCATTAGCAAAACTGTTGCTAAGGCTGTTGCTATGGGGATACTCGGTCATGTTTCAAGCAAAGAACAGCACAGAATCAAATTCTCTGACAAGTAATTTTGCTCCTGTCATCTTGTAAATCACGCATAACTGTGAAAAATATCATAATTGATTGGAAGTGTTCATTGGGGCTCTACATGGGGGATATGAGGATACCTGAAAAGGAATTACCTTGATTTTGTACATTTTTATTTTTACTTTTCCTCAAATTTAGTAGATACCTTACTAAATCACAGTGAATATCTATAGCTAGTATGCCGTACATAATGAAAAGGCTCTGCATGGGGGTTACCAGGACACAAATGTGGCACCGTTTAATACCGGCACACTGCACACGTGGATGCAGGATGCATATTGAAAATTTACAAGACCATAACAAAGTTCAAGAAAAAGGCTATTCTAGGATGAATACAAGTTTTTGTACTTTTCTTTTCTGGCACATAAAATTTGCTCATGTCATCCTGATAGAAACGCGAGTCTTGTTGACTTTTGGCACCTTCAAAAATGTAATTGCACGAGAAAACCAGGCAAAACTATGCTAAGATCGGAAGGTTGGGGTCGGTCAGTAAATCTGATGGAAATATGAACATGTTTTGTATTTTCCTTACCTGTACAGACCAAAAGGTGAGGATAAAACATTGAATTTAAGATGATGTACTAGGGGGGTACTTGAACCAATAAAAGCAGAATTTTAATCTCTTGAAATTTTGAACATGTCTAAGGCGCATTACCTCCCATGCTCCCTCTGCACATTGGAGGTAATGCACCTGGTGGGTGGTGTAATGTTGCTGGAGAGAGCAATATGAATCGTTGTCTAATTGGGGTGCATAATAAATCAGTTTAAAAGTGATGTTTTACTACGGAGGTTGCTTTTTGTGTAGCTGTGTGAAAACCACACATAACTGTCATAAAACTAAAGTAAAGTTGATACATTGATTTGGTTGACCGTGTCTGACCTTTTAAAAATGGGACAAACCTTCTCTGCTTAGCTATAGAGATTAGCATTCAGGAGCCTCTCTAGTATGTCAGTTTTAACACACACAAACAACCACTACTAATAGCAGATGTGCCCCCACTGTAGCAATTTGCACTGTTGTGTGGCCTAAGTGATTGGGAATGGAGATGGGCGCCAACGATGTGTGATTCGTGGAGGACGTAAACTTACTGCTGCTAATAACAATACTCATAGTCTGTGAACGATGTGCTGAGATAGACAATAGTCTTTCTGAAGTTCCATTTTGTTGGTTCGCGTACGTCACTGGATGAAGACTTTTTTCAGATTGATCGACGCTTTCGAGCTGACACGTGCAGTAATCACACACAATGGCAAGTATGATGTGCAGTGTTTTAATTTTATGAATTAGGAGTACACTTTCACCTACGCGTCTTTGCTAATGTTACAAAATATCGTCATCACTTAAGTTGTGCAAAATTTATAACATGCGGCTATGCGGCTAGCATTTAACTAATGCGAGAGACACAGACGAACTACCGAGCCCTGTTGGTCATCACAGACAACACACAGCCAAGCAAACATGACCCTATAGTGCTGAACACCATAGCGTATACACAAAAACAGGCCAGGTTTGGTAACAAGCTCAATTTGGTATAAGAAATAACTGGTCAAACCATAATCAACCATATCACACACCACAGAAAACAACAAAACCGACATAACAAAACCATAACAAGTGACCATAGGTAACTTACTCTGTGACGTATTTATGGTTCCTGTTGCATCAGAAAGAAAACGAGACCCTAAAATTGCTGATAGCTTGCCAGGACAAAGTACGTACCTGTGTCACTTACCAATGCAATGTGCTAGGAAGCCATAACATACTTAACAAATTTCAGTCAGGTTTCAGACCAGCTCATTCTACTACAACAACATTGATACATGTCACTGATACTATTCTCGACAACATGGAGAAGGGACTTTTTACTGGTGCCGTCTTTCTTGATTTAAAGAAAGCCTTCGACACCGTATGTCACACTATTCTTCTTGACAAGTTAACACTGAATGGTTTCCAAGATACTGAACTGGTCATATCTAGATGACAGAAAGCAAACCACTGTTGGGGTGGCAAGTGATTTCATGGGAATTCTGTTGGGGTTCCCCAAGGTTCCGTACTAGGGCCTTTGTTGTTCATCCTATACATTAATGACATGCCCGACATATTGCAACATGCAATCAGTACAGCTGCCTCAAGTTTACTTGGAATGTGGAAGACGTAAGTTTAGATACAGGGGCGTTTGTCAGTGGAATCACCTTCCAATGACTTTAAAAACGGCTCCCAACATTGCAACATTCAAGCATATGTTGAAACTCAGAGCTGACCTCTGACCTCATGACCGGACTGAAGTATGATTCTGGAAAACGGTCTTTGTATACAGTCAAACCTGCCCGAGCGACCACCTCTTCTCAGCGACCACCTGGCAATTTCGACCGCTTTTTCTCGGTCCCGATTTTTTCCCCATTGACGTAATCATTAAGCGACCTTTTCTCAACGACCACCTGGCCAACGCGACCGCGACCGGCCAAAATTGGGACCCATAACGACCGCGTCAATTTCAACCTTGAAGTTTTCATCGATTTTTGATGATAACTATCACGATTTTGTGCCGAAATCGGCCAGTTTGCGTCGGATTTTGACTACCATTACGATGCTATCTTTAGAATAGAGATGGAGGCAATCAATGCGTGGGTCAATGGGGCAGTCTACTGTAATATGGGAGGAAATTTCGTTGTAAGAAAATCCGAATTTAGTTGTTACAGAATTTTCTTTAAATCTTTATCATTATAAAGTGAACGAATGCTGAAACGTATATAGCCTAGGCCTCATTCCTTTTTAAGAAAGATCTGTGTAGCTCAATCCTTTTTAAGAAAGATCTGTGTGAGTGCTTTTGTCAAACCAATGGTCCAACTGTACTGTACATTCACCCGTGGGTAAGTACACTATCGGGACGTACCGGGCATCTCCGCAGGCATCGAATTCGAAAGGTACACCGTAGTTATTTCAGATACGGCGATCAAGAACACAGCGACGCATAAAGGCTTATTTGGTAACTGACAACATCAAAGGTCCGTTACTGTCTAAAACGTTAGTATACAAATATTGAGCAGTTCTCTTCTTGTTATGAATAACGTTGCCGACTTGCTGTCCTCCAGAAAGAAATTGTATAGCCAACTAAATACGTATAACACTGGTCCATCTAACGATCGTAGACGCAGAAATGCAACATGTATAGCACGTACTTTATTGTATGGTAGAAATCCAATTTATAGAAAGTAACGTTATATATTTTTTTTAGACTAGAGTAGATCGAGTAGACTGTCTTTTTAACCTCCTTGACTTGAGTAGAGTTTCTCTGGCGCAGGTAGGAACGTCCTGATCCAATTTGTCCAATTTCTGTTCATTTACTGTATTAAAATTCACCAGGCTCACTGATGATTATTACTTACGTTTTTGCGTGCGTGTTGTTCTTTGCGTGCGTTTGCTTGCTATTTTCCATTAAACACAACGGAAACCATTTATACTATGCATCGGGCATGTTTTGAGTCGATACTCTTCTCAGCGACCACCTGTCCAAATCGACCGCTTTGTTCCGGTCCCCCGGGTGGTCGTCTTGGGCAGGTTTGACTGTATATTGTTTGTATGTTATGTATTGTTGATATGTCATGTACTATGTGTAATACAGGGCCTCACTGTAAAGCAGTGTGTAAAGCACTGAGTTGAGCCACCCTGGTTAAAGAAAACAGAATAAAAAAAAGCCAGAATCTAACGTCTGTTGAATAGGGATTCCTCTTCCGCGACAGCTATTCTCTACATTAGAGAACACATAACCCCATATCTGCATTACGCAACATCTGCTTGGCAATATCCAATTACGGCAAGGCCTAACGCGCAGAGATAACTTAGAGCTGAACCAATATAAGGAAGGGCGTGGGGGTGATTTCTGAAATTATTACATTGATTACAACAACAGCTACCGCGAAAAAAACAACGTGCATCATCGCGCAACTAATTGAAGACGACATGCCAAACTACATAAGAATACGAATACAGACACGAACACTCATCACGGCCACCAACAACAATACCCTGTCGTCGGAGGTTACCTTCCCAGAGTAATTGCATCACAGAGTATGTTACCCGCGGTTGCCGAATTTCAGGTCATTTGGTTTAAATACCAAGGTACAGGAGCAAAAAATGTTCATTTTTGGTCTAAAAATGGCCAAAAATCGCAAAAAATGTAACCATAAGAACGTAGTGTCTGCAAATGGCATTAATAAAGTCCTGTTTGTATATGTAAAAGGCATCCCGACACCAAATTTCAGGTCATTTGGTTTAATTACCAGGGCACAGGAGCCAAAAAATGTACATTTTTTTCTAAAAATTACCATAAAATCCCCAAATTAACCATTTTGAAGTGATGTATGCAAAAAGCACGAATGAATTCCTGTGACCATATGTCATAACTTTGTCCAGTTATGAAAATGATGAAATTACATAATTACCTATCAGATATCTGTTAGTTTCTGACTGTTTCTGTAGGCCACAGATAGTGTATGATGGGCGAGATTACATGTAAGCCTTGTTCATAGGTCAAAACGGCCGTTGTCATGGCAACCAGTGGCCACCACTTGACCCCAAACTCACCTTTTTTGTATGATTAGATAAAGGCATCACAATCTTGAAAAAGATCGATGTGATCAATTAACAAAACTAATTATAAGAGACCCCATAGGTAGCCCGGATAAATGCCTGATGTTGGAAAGTAAACAATGCATTTTCTACACAGAAATTACCCCAAAAATCGTAGTTTCAAGACTCATAACTTCCTAACGACACTGAGTATCGCCAAAATATTGATTATTTTGTGATTCCCAAGGCTTCTTTTATCTATGAATGTATTTTCACAGAAAATTGTTGATGTTTGATAATTTGTCCTGGTCTTTTGTATTTCGCCCCCAAAACCGATGTTCATTCTGATGACGTCATTTGGTCACGTGATTACAATAAGAAAGCTGTACATAAAAGCTTGTTATTATACATAAGAATAAACTTTAGTTATTGCAGATTCAAAAAATCCATAGTAGCTCTGGTCCCTCTCGGTGGTACAAAAAATCGTCCTGGCCCATGGACTATAACACCCACCTTGTGCTCAAAAGCAGCCTTTCTGGCACCCTTCAGTTCAGACTGGAGGGACCCAAGTTTTTCCTTGTACCTACAAAAACAACAAAGCCAGGTTTACATGTTTATGACTTGCTATAGAGTTCAAAAGCTTAACATTGATGCCCTGTTAATGTAAGAGGATACCTGTAATCATGGTAAATACGAATATGCTGCCTAGAAGGCTTAAGATTTTCATACTTACATGGCATATCTTTCTTGGATTCTGTCTCTTTGTTTTTGTGATTCCTGCAAAACGAGACTCATTAGAGAGAGAGCTCCTTACATCAGATTTATCCCACCACCACAAACTACAAAGTAAGACAGGACAGGGAGCATGCAGATCCGGATACAGGAAAATCTCTCTTCACGGCATCCACGTCACAAAACTTCAACCTGGGTTAAACTCATACCTCATGCAATAAGGTTTTAATCTTGTGCCATACCAGTGTCATTTCAACTCATTTATTAAGTTGGGAAAATGGAATAGCATCAGAAATGTTTTCTGCAGATTTTGTATGTGTATCAAATCCACAAAAAAGTAAGATACATGTAATACCTTAACATGTAGGACCATTGCGATAGTGACCTATTCTGCAATTAGAGTGCAAAGAAGAAATATCTGAAACTTTGTCAAAGCTTTGACAGAGCAGGAAAAAATAAAAAAAATTTCTTCTTTGCATAAGCTACTGTAACCATGAGGAAGACACTAGTATGGCCTAAGGTGTAATAATTTTATCACTAAATCACACCACTGAGGGCACATGCACAGCATGCATGAAACACGGGCACTACACAAACCTGCAGGTCCTCCAGCTGGGCAGCCATGGGCCTGTCAGGGGGCCCTGGCGTTTGTCTCAAAGTCTACCAACACACGGCAGCACGTGAGGAAAGCAGTGAACAAGCAGGAGGACAGGGGGGTTAGTACAAACCTCCAAACAACTCAGAAACTAACTAGCTAATGAACTATGAGATGTGTACAACAGCAAGACAGTGCAGTGATGTGCAAAACATGTGCAACAACAGGGTAAGCTAAGCAGAGCTTCTATTTTGTAGATGTAAAACACAAGGCCGCTCATAATCATATAATAGCCCAACACATTAACTAGACTTGTAATTACTATTGAGGTTCTTCTGCCAGAATTACTGGTAGGCAGAAGTAGCCAACAGGAACAAATGTAGCTGACATGTACCAATAGATAGAATATTGCCATTTCAATAAATTTCTTAAACAAAGTCTCTAAAGCTTTCAATATCCCTGGTATACTTAAATGACACACAGAAAAGAGCAATTATCAAATCATTTCTGAAGATCATTGAGGCACTTTCATTCTAAAACAAGGCATAAATTGGTCTCACCTCTTCTAACCGGTGGGTCAGTTCAGACACTCGTCCCTAGAAAACAGTATATATGCAGGTTGGTACATAAGTCTGACATGCATATCTGTAAATGTATGTATAATGGTAAAGGAATTATGGGGTACAATGATCCAATCATAATTTATCTAGTACAATGACTGATAACATTCCTTACCTCAAGGTGTCTGACAATATCATTTTTTTCTTGTGTCCTATCAAGAAGATCTGCAAAACAAGATTGTGGCAAAACATGAGCTCAGTCATATCTTCATAAGGTACAGTGGCAAATCATCAAAACAGAACAAGTCATAATAGGGTTTGATTTCCAACTATCCAACTTACATGCTACTATTGAATTCATTGAATTTCTCTTTTACATTGAGCATGGGCCTGTGTGTCCTTCCCATCAGGACTGTTATGCTAGCAATAAGCTAAGCTGAACTACGAAACATTTTCATTCCCATTACCTTGTCTTTCATTGGTCATCTGGTCAAGCAGCTTGCTCTGTTTGGTGATCTCCGTGGTGTAGTAGTCCCTGTCGACCTCCGTGGACCGGATGACCTCCTTGACCTTGTCGTTGTTTTTCTGGATCTCACCTCGCAGCCGTCTCTCCCTGTCCTCCCGCAGTCGCACCTCCTCCTTCAGCCACTGCAGCTTGCTCTGTGGACGGGAAGAACAGTACAGATGATGAGAAGAAGACAGAGGCCCCGGGCTCTAGCCAGCGTCCGTTTTTCCGTCAATTGACGGAAATTTGCTACGTGTGACAGAAAACTTTTAAAACCAATCCGTCAACCTTGACGGACAAAAATCCTTGGTGAAAGCTACAGGCGGCTTGGGGATGCCGTCCACGGCCGTAAAAGCCATACACTGTTTGTTTTGCTATTGTTATGATTGTTGACAATGTGTGTCGGTTCCCTTTCGCATACTACAATCCATTAAAAACCCGTTTTTCAAGATCTCAGTTCAGTCTCTCTAACTCCTGGAATAGTGTTTTCGCAACAATGGGAATTGGCTGACGGAAAAAAAATTCGAGCTGGCTAGAGCCCTGCAGAGGCCTGCAAATAAAATCATAAGGCTGAAATTAAGATATATGGAACACAACATTTTGTACTAAGTACTTACAGTGATGTCTGCCAGCCACCTCTGTGGATCACTGTGAAGCCCCTTGGATGAGGACAGAGCCTGTCAAAATAAAGAGAGTTGTAATGTAATATCACTTGTTCTCTCAAGTCTTAGAACTTCAAACTTTTATTAAAGCAGTTTACTCAAGGCAGATACAACTGTTAACTATTTTAGATGCTTTTTGGTAACATTTCCAAATTACAAAGACACTGAGTTGGAAACCCACTATTGGATTAATACATGATTTGTAGCTAACTTCTGCAGGCCATTTATTTGCAAGAGCATGCTGTCCTCTATATTGTGTTATGTTTTATACAACTCATGGGTAACTTAAAAAAGTTTGCAAACTATTCTATATTTGTGATACTTCTTCCAGAATCCAAACTCAACACACCATTCATTACTACAAGTAGGTGAACGAACCTGAAATTTGACCTCTGAGTCAGCTGTTGCAATGTCTACTAGTGTGTCGATCTCTCGACCAACTTGGCGCAGCAATATCTGCAGGATGAAAGTACAGAAAACGGTTGTTACAAGTGAACCAGCTTTAATCAGCAGGAGACACAAGGAAGGCTTGTTTTGTTGCATTCTACGACGGTGAGTCAGAAAGTAATGCAAGTGGTTTCATAACAAACTCGTTTTTTGATCAAATGAGTTCAAATTTGGCACAAAGGTAGAGGCATATGTCCTCTTGAGATTAAAATATCTAAATTTGTTGTTCATTATTTTATGAGTGACTGACCAGCTTTCAAGATGACCATACCCTAGTAATCCCGTCAGAAGAAAAGTGAGGTCCAATTAACGTACAATTAACGATTTCCCTAAACCAATTTTTGCTATTGTAGGAGACTGAGCCTGCACATGTAATAAGCTGCATTTCTCTATAAGCCACGTGCTTATTTTCAACTCTGAAATCCGATCAGTTTTTTTCTTTTTTCGTTGCTGGAGTAGAGTGAGGTATACGCGGTCGTCTGGGTCATGAGATTTGTGGTGTTATGATTAAAAGTTTCTATAGCCTTCTTTCCCCATTAACAAAGAGGAATAAAACTTAGCACACTTTTTGGCCTTTAAACAGTTAATAACTGTGTAAAGTTTCGTTTCTTTTGGTTAATGGAAAAGTAGTCTTTTAACCAACAACTCACGATTTCGTGTATCAATCCAACAGCTCTATATCACAACTTACTCCATCCTAGCAGCTGTAAATGAGGAACCATTGAGAGTTCAGAAATGAAAATCGGCATGCATCATATAGAGACATTTGATATCATATATGTGTAATTTTAACCTCCTACAGTGATTTTCAGTGGGTCAGATTTAGAGGAATTCATAGTCTGACAAGCTACCAAGGATATGTTCATCTTGAAATCAACTCAGTTGCTCATAAAATGATAAAGACCAAATTTAAAAAAGTCAATCTCAAGAGGACATATGCCTCTATTTTTGTGCCAAATTTCAACTCAATTGATTAAAAAACGAGTCTGTTATGAAACCACTTGCATTACTTTCCTGACTCACCCTCGTAGTATGGCATTTTTAGAAGTGCTTACATGTATGTACATAAATAAAAATGACTCACTGCAACTTCTAAATTGATAACTGATTTTAACAGTTGTTTTACATTGTTGTTTACATTGTTAAAAAAACATTTCTTGAAAAAAAGGAGGCAAAACCAAATATGCCCATAACATCACACAGAAGTGGCCTTACAGCGCGACAACCGCATCACTCTATAAGTGTATGTACTGAGCAAAGACTAAATCGATGATTGGACAAAGCTAGTGTGCTGACCTCCTGCCCCTCCTCTTGAGAAGTCAGTTTGTCTCGGACAGACGACAGCCGGTCCTCCAGCTGTTTTACTGCATCTCCCTCCTCAGCAACCAGGTGCTCCTTATACACCAAGGCAATGTAAGATGTTTGTTAATGTTAATTGGTCATTTGCTTTACAATGACATATAGTTCCTCTCCAGTCACTGTCCACTGTACAGCAGTACAGCACACACAATGCACAGCAGGGATGGGTTTTGGTCAAGCATAAAAACAACAACAAAGGAATATCATTTGGGTATTTCCTACTGTTCACAGCATTACAGTAAGTATCTTTAGTATCCATATACATTAGTACCTTTTCCTGAATGTCCTCCTTGGCTCTCTGGTATTTTTTCTGGAGTCTGGAACTCAGCTCTTCAAGTCTGAAAATAGAGATAAAAGCTATCAAGATTCAAATTAAAAAACGTCACAAAACTTTGTGTAACAATAGAGAAATGAGTTTATCCAAATGTGCTTAGCTTGCATCACAAAGTAATGATTGAAAAGTGTCTTACTATGTTCTGAAATAAATCATTGAATATCATCATTATATCTATCATATCCTTTCTTAGCTTGTGATCTTTAAACAAAGAAAGAAATTCTGAAAACAAGGGCTCCCTTTATTTATGTACACTTGATTACTGGTATTGTTGTATTGTAATTCAGTGTTACTGGATATGGAGTACCTATCAGATTCCTCTTTTGCTGTGTTGTAGTCTTTCTGGGCATTTTCCAGCTGTCTCTTCAGCAATTTGGCAGCAGCACGCTCCTCCTCCAGACCAACCTGAGGAGTGGAAAAACATGAACACTCACTAAACAGGAATCATCACTTTTCAACTCTACTAGTCCTTGGAGCCAGGATTTAGCTGACCAGACAGAGAATTTAAAAATTGCATATGTGTTAAATATGCACCTAACCTAGGAGGCATGGTCGAACACTATTGGTACACCGAATAGTTTAAGAAAGTCGAAATGGAGATTGTGTAGCATTATGTATGTTGTACAGTTGTTGTGTAATGTGCCCCAAAGAGGGTGAGTGTCTCCAAAGATGACACAGTCTTGCTGGTTTTCAGCAGAAATTGAAATCAAACAAAGAAAAATACTTACAGTGGAGAAATCACAAGGGTGCAAAGCAAAACAAGAATCCGTAAGTGCATGCAAAAGCAAACATGTCAGTATGTGTGACTTCTAGCCAACAACCGCAAATCTAGCATGACATTGAACCAAATATAAACCTGACAGATACAGAGAGGTGCTGATGTAGGTGTCACTTGTTGCAATAACACATTGTGTAATATTCTGTTTGCAAGAGGGTATGAGTGGTTATGTAGTACTGTGCAAAATGCATGCATATTGTATATATTTGACATGACAAAATCCATATCAAAGTCTTGAGTCTGAACCTTAAGAGTTTGAATCTCAGCGTCCAGTTCTGCCCGCTCCCTCTTGGCTCTCCTGATGAGGTCCTGCTCCTTCCGACTTTCTCGACTCTTCAAGGTATAAAAACAGAGTTACTTGTTTATTCCCTCTGCATGTTACTTTTCTGCATGGTTACAGAGTATGAGTAAATCACCAACAGTGTTTGCTCTGTACCAACCTTATATAGATTTCTTACAGAATGTTAAGTATGATAAATATTAGATGGGCAGATTTATGTCCATGCTGGACATGTTAAGAAGAAATATAGTTATTCAACCTTACAGAGCTGTTATTTCCATATATACAGAATGCATACCATGACAAAGGTCTGTTGTGGTATGCTATTTTTCATGGCACAAGGAACCTAAGGATTTTCCAGCTCCATAATTAATGAGACTCCAGGTAGAGACAAACACTGGTAGTAATCAGCACTACACATGCAGCGTGCCCAGCAGCACATCTGTCCCTAATTGCCAATTAATTCTGTGGTGATTCAGCAGAGATGCCCTTGTTTCCCCTAATTGCTTCTGCGAAGTGGTTATCTTTGAATATGCTGTGCATCCTTCACTGAAGGTTACCTCATCTTTCAGTCTACTGATTTTATCAATGACAGCAATTAGGAGGTAATTCCCGAGTGAATTTCCTATTACTGTAACTGTTGCAGAAAATACTCATCCCCAATCATCCACACAAAGATAAAACAGCAAACCCTGCTCAATTACCATTAAACAAGGAAATAATGTCTGCATTGAAAAGCAATGGGCAACATAGAAATTAAACAACCCATATATAAAGATGGAGTATGGTACATTGTCTTTTTAATGTACCGTGAACATCCGCAGAAGCAAAGCTTATCTATTGCATGGCTGTTGGGTGTTCTCCTGAGATATTGTGAGAGTTGGACAGCCATCCAAACTAGGGATCAGGGGCATTCAAATTGCAACAAAAAATTGAATCAGTGTGTGGAAAATTCAAAATGTCATATTCAGTGATTCAATAAAGAATGTCTGCCTGTGGCCATCCGGCATCAATGAAACTTGTGTGCTGGACTGTGGAGGGGTCAGGTAAGTGGTTTTACTCACTTGAAATTTCACAGATTCCATTGAATACATCATGTCACAGATGTTCCAATAAATACATCATAACCACATAAAGCTGGTACAAATGAAAAGAGGCGTACATGTCATAAAGGCATCAGTACTTTTTATGGCTTCGAGGCATGGGCAATCTTCACACAATGTACATTGTACAACTCGGTTAATGCCTGGCTGTCCACAACAGTTGGCAAGATTTCTAAAGAATGCCACAAAGAACAGAAGCTACTTATAAAAGGTGGGTGTCAATGAGATCGATAGGGAGGTCACAGATGGCAGATAAAACCACAGCAAAGGTTAGATATATCAATACCACATCGCTAAATAGCAATTACTCAAGGAACTAAAGAAATCATATCCAGTTGCCTGAGTACTTGCTATTTGGCATATCTTATTACCTAGATGTCTAACCTTCATTGAAAATATCACATCTTCAAGTAATCTTATATCTCCCAAACCAAGGGCCAGATTTGGACTGCCAGCTTACCTTGATTGCTTGAAGCTCGGTCTGCAGGTCAGAAACTTCCTTAACATGTGTCTTTTGTTCCTGGGGGAGAGAAAAAGCTCTTTTCAGTGCAACTTATTTGGCATGTTATACTTAAAGTTTATCATCACTACAACTACAATGTTACACAGGTATCAGACTCTGAAGACAATCTGTAAAAACAGAGGGTAGGATCATAACTTCCATAACAATGGAAGCAAAAAACAAAAATGAAAAATTATAACATTTTCCTGGAAAATTCTGTAACATGTCATGTCGTGTCAGAGACAAAAACTGATGCTAGATGTACATGATAGTTACTGTAATATACTACTGTACTTAGGTATAGCACAAAGACTAAGCAATTACTCCCAAGTTGAATAATAGCAAACTCTTGACTGTGTTGTAAATAGAGACCTTATCCAGTTGTCTGGCCAGTGTTCCTGCCTCCTCCTGTGATCTCTGTGCTCTCTCCTCCAACTCTCCATGTGCCTTCTGTAATGCCTAAGCAGGACAAAAAAAGTAGTACATCACAAAAAATTTCCAACCAGATAAGAAGCTAACTGTTAAAATGAATGAAAACACTGAAAGCACCCCAAAACATATTGTCCCTACTGATTTCACCATTTTTTTCTGGGCCAATCAGATAGTACACATCAATAAATGTACATAGTATGGAAATATATTTTTTATAAAACCCAGAGAGAGAAAATTACCTTTCTTTGTGTTCTCTCTTCAGCAAGTTGTGAGGACAGCTCCAACCTCTGGGTGCTCAAGTCTTTTATGTCTTTCTGTGAGGAGACACAGATAGCTCTGATATTACAAATATGCAAAGACACAAATACGGACACACTTGCATACACACATATATATATATATATGTATGTATCATTGTATGTATGTATTTACTTTGTATATATGGCACACACACACAAACACATATATACTCTCTCTCTCTCACGCGCGCGCACACACACACACACAGTATATGTACACACTGACAGACGTTTGTAAAAAAAACAACTTAGAAAGCACTTTCTCAAAACACAACAGTCCAGAAAGAAGGGAGAAATGGGCACAAATTCTTTGAAACCATTAAAAAAGCTACTCAAATAGTCGATGTGTTTTAAGTTTTGTGATCATAACAAGGTGCCAAGTTTTGCCAACCTGTAAGTGCATGGTTTCCTCGTGCGCACGCTGATACGATGCCTTCATTAGCGAGACCTCCTGAAGTTCAACCAGCATGGGCAAATTAATGGCTCTCCTTTCTACAAGACTTATTAATGGCCTAACTACCAGAACCAAGGGTGGGAGAAGGGCTGTCAGGCTTAAAATTTCCTGATAATTACTATAGCAATGAACAAAAAAGTTCTACATTTTCCACATCTTTCCTAGGGAAAAGCCTACCCATAGACGGAATCATAAAAATTCATACAATGTAATTCAAGTCACTACATGTATTTCTATAAATCAACAGTAATAAACTTTTAATAAGATTGCAAGATGAATCATTCAATATGTTTGAACAAATAATTCTAGCTTAAAGGTGCAAACATCAAACCTCTTCAAGTTTTCTCTTGTCATCTGCTAAAGCTGAACTTCTGGCTGTTTGTGTCTGCAGTTCATTATCCAGCTGCAAGAGGGCATACAAAAGCGTATTCAACAATGCAGGTGCTAAAAGAATGACTACACATTGGCCAAAATTTAGTGCTTATATGCATTTGCACTGAGGGGAACAGAGCTAGGGGATCAGTCTACTGCACTGTGGGAACAAGTTGTAGTTAAAAAAGACTTTGCAAGGAATTAAATCTTAATATCCCCACCAGCTATAAACCCTTACTATGCAGTTTTACATATATTAATTAGCCTACTTGTATTGAGTAAATCTTGAAACAGTCAATCCCAGAGCCATGTCCTTTGTTCTGTACTGGAAAGCTAGTGAGACATGAGAAGAAGAATATGTAGTACATGTTCTTACCTTGTCCATGAACTGTCTGGTCTCTCTCAGCTCTCTGTCTAGGTCCATGTTCCTCCCCTTCAGTTCATTGACCTGAAAAAGTCATTGAACATCAGAAAAAACGGACCTCTCACACGGACAAAAATATCTCGCCTATAAAATGTATTATTCTAAACTGAAACATGTTCATGTGGAAAGGACCTAATAGATACAAAGAAGCATGAAGACAAACTTTGTTTTAGACTATGTAAGAGTATAAAACAAGACAGATAGAAAAGTGGAAGATATCTTGTCACCAAGCTTAACATATGAAACAAATAAGAAGAAACCATTCAGATTCACTATGTCATTATCAATTAGAGTACTACATGTAGTAGAAACATTCAGATTTCAATGGCTAATTGTCATCTTAACATCATCAGCCTGTACCTCCACATCTCTGAGTTTCAGCTGCTCTGCCTGTTCTGCTCGTATTCTCTGCAAAAGTTAAATATAAACCAATATTATGTACTCTTCTAGTCTAACAATGACTTTTGCTCAGGAGGAACAAACTGGTCGGACTTATTTAGCTTTCCTACATGTTTGCTGTAGAAAATAAATAATGAAATACAAATGATGATTTTGTCACCTACCAGAGTGTCATCCATCTCTCTTCTTAGGCTCTCTATCTGATGAACACCTGAAAGGAAAATTCGTGTCATTAAACTCTGGGAGGACATTGACATTAAGCAAACAGCTACACAAGTTATATAGGACTTAACACTACAGATTTGGTCAACTTTCTTTAAATTACATTTTAACAATTCTGAAGTCAAACTTACTTATTGCAAAATTTTGCATGTCTTGCTTCCATCTTGCAAATAGATGACTTTGCTGAAGAAGGAACTAACAATTTAATGTTCCTTCTAAACAACTACAATCAAGGTTCATATTTTCCAGGGACAGGCTGAGGGCTGCAGTCTTAAGAGAGTCAAGTGGAATTTGAAATAAGAGCCTGACTGTGTGACTAGACATGTGCTTACTGTTTGCTGCTTGCTGCCTCATGGCTTCGTTCTCTTTCACCAGCTGTTCGTTCCTCTCCTGCATCTGGCTAGCGCCATGTTTCTGACGGTCCACTTCTCGCTCCAGTTTCCTACACTTCAGCTTCCACCTGTTATTCACAAAGTCTTCAATATAATCTTCTGCAGCATCACAGCAATGTTGTACACACATATATATTTGATACATAGTCAAG
This sequence comes from Branchiostoma floridae, assembly GCF_000003815.2. NCBI lineage: Eukaryota > Metazoa > Chordata > Leptocardii > Amphioxiformes > Branchiostomatidae > Branchiostoma > Branchiostoma floridae. Next base: position 14,453,790 of record NC_049979.1, on the reverse strand, counting down.
CAGGGCTGTTGGGAAGGACAAAAATTTAACCAAAAAATCTGTCTATCACTCCAGAGGGTTGGAGTTTTCCAAATTTCCTGGGATAGCAAGTTTTGCAAGTGGCCTCCAGATCTCATAAAAACAGTGAGTACGATCTAGCAGTCTTACAGTTACACTCTCATCAAGGACTGACCCTGGTAATGAGAATGTAAAAGCTACATAAAAATCACACAACAACATATCAAACTCGATACATTGAATTTTGAACCTGTCACCCGTCAAAAGGGGCTGCAATGCTACAAAGAGATGGCAGGGGGCAGAACTGCATGTGTTAGGCATGCAATAGTGCAACTACACAAGGTTCTGATGTAACTTTGTGGTGGATAGAGATAACGAATTTCAAGGACTTGCTGTACCAGCTTACTATACGGACAAAGAACAATTAAGTAACTTAAGTTATGTTAGAATTTATCAGAAACTCATATATTTTAGTCTTTTGTGAATTGAATTGTGATGTTCTTGTTAAATAGTTGACTTACTGCCTGACAGCTTCTTGAGCCTTGTTTTTGATCTCCTCAGTTTGCCTGTCACTCTCCTCCTTGCCTTGTCTGGTTGACCTGAGATCTTCTGCATATCTATCTGACTCTCTTGTGACTTCCTGAAAATACATGAGATCATGGACATAACTACAACATTTCCGTTCTGATCTTAAGAGCAAAGTTGAGCAATGATCTACTTTAAAGTTTAAATTCCCACAACTGTAAAAAAAAGCAATATGGAGAAAAATAATGCCTAACTGGTTCAGGTCCATTTGACTGGCAGCATTAGATGACAAATCAAGAGAAAAACATATGAAATCAAATTTAATGTGAATATGGCATGCAAAGATATATACTGGCATGTAAGGTAATTAGAGTGTAGCTGCATTCAACTACCCAAGGCATAACACAAACACTTCAGTGTTGGAACAAAAAATTTGCAAAAATCAAATTTACGCGTTAGATAATGCATAGTCTGTGTATCACAAACTCTGTCTGGGGTTGCAACTGGAAAATGGAGAGAGACAAGCAAGATTTAATCAGGCAAGAAAATGCAACCCTTGATAGTTTTCAACTTATGCTCAAACATATCTGGCATAATTCTGTACAAATCCATACTCTGATCCCTGTAAAAGATGGTGAACAAATACTTTCACACAAATGATACATGCACATTTAGTTAAATAATTGTGGACGTTTTTCCTACCCTGAGTCTCTTGTTTGCATCCTCCAGCTGAACTGCAAGGCTCTCTCTCTGATGCTCGCTGTCCTGAAGCTGCTCTGTTGTCTCCTTCAACTGGGACATCAGTCTGGCCTGTTTGTTGTCTGATTTTTCCAGGTCTTTAGACAGCGACTGTGATACAGGATGGGGCACCATTATGGGGAGTCCTCAATTGTTAACTTACACCTTAGTTACTGGTGTCATAAACATTTCAAGAGATTTGATGCATGTGTGCTAAACAACAGGTTTACTTTGTAAGGAGGCTTTTGCTCTTATTCAACAGTTACAACTATTTTCTCATCCTCTCACAAAGGCAGCAGCTACTATAATACCTCTAAGTGGTCGGAGAGCTGCTGTCTCTGCCGCTCACTTCTGTCCAGAGTTTGTTTGAGTTCTTCCACTACAGAGATGCCTGAGGACCGGCTCAGCTGGGCCCTCAGCTCACGGACCTCGTCCTCAAGTCTCCTCCTCTCAGTCTCTGCCTGTTCAGCTGGGTGGATGGCACATACACTGTACTATCAGGTGGAGTTATATTACCAGAAGATTCATTCAATTGAATTTGATCCTTTCATGAAAAGTTCAAATCTTCACAAGTACAGTCTATCATTGAACTGTTTATCTACTTGGTATAATCCAGTTCTGTAAACGAAGGTAAACATTACACTTTTATGTGACACCAATATTGTATTATCATGCAATGTTTAACATATTTGCATGCCACTATGCAAGTCTATCAACATATCGATTTGACTTATACCTTACCATTCCTTTAAAATACCACCAGATGTTTCCACCAATGAACAAAACTGTTAGACATTCAACTTGTTACAACATATCGTATTAGCATGATATACCTTATGTTAGAACCAAGTTTTGTTATGAAATCATCACCCCTGAACATTTTATGAAACACCATAAGAGAGCTGCATACAGATGACGGTTTGCCTGGCAGTCCCTCGAGTGCCATTGACCTGAGACTTTAGATGCCTGATTTCATCCAGGAGTCCTTCTTTTTCTGGATCCAGCTGGTATGCTAGAAGTTTGTAGTGGGCAGGTCAGAGGCAAATAATTACCACACTTCATGATTATTGAAGGCACAGCTTGTCAAATTTTGTCCTTTAATAATAGAGTTGTAAACTTCCGTTAGTACCGGTCACATTTTCTACATTTCAAATGATGTTGAAAGGCTACTAGATGAAGTTGTTACTGGAGGCTCCAGTTCAAGGAGTACACTCAGGGCTCGAAATACACTTTACGATTTTACATGCACAAATTTGCATATGCAGGTGGTATTTTGAGCCCTGACACTTCCTTCCGTCGGACTATTATGGCTATTTCATACGTAGTTATAGAGACGGTGCTGAGAATTTGAAAGAGATTTTGGTACACAAATCATCTTGAGTGGTCACAGGTACAAACACAAAGTACTTCATTTATGGTAAGTAGGAAATGCTAACTGAAGGAGACAGGTACCTTCTCGTCTCTGTCTGCTATTAGCCAGTTCCTCCTGCTCCTGTCTCCTCCGTGTCCTCTCAGACTCTGCCATACTGAGGCTGTCTCTCATCTTCACTCTCTCCCTCTCAGCATGGCCTAACTGCCCACGTAAATCCTCAATCTGCAGTACCAACAGAGTTGCTTTTTTCAACCTTCATGGAACATTCCCTACAAGACTTGAACATTTTTTCAAGGGTTCAAGGGAGGAGGTCAGGATTTTTTTTACACAAGATACTATAGGAACAAAGTGAGTTTCAATATCCGATCATATTCAGCAATTCATAATTAACAATAGCATCATTCCTATTGCATATTCATATTTAGTCAAGAATTGTTAACTGCAATGTGACTACCTTAGCATTCATTGCTCAATGGCTCAACCTCAGAGTATGTAATACTTATGTATGCAAATAACACACTACTAGGTTTCCATTCTTCAGATGCCTAGCTCACAATCCAGGCAACCATCTCTTACCTGGTTCATAAGTGCTTCTCTTCCCCCCTCAGACTGGTTCAGTCTTCTTTTGGTTTCTTCCAGTTCTGATTCAACCTGGAATTACATAGGAAGAGAAAAGTATAGGCAATTAATTATCCAAAAATGTGATAAGAAGCATGAAAAAAAACAACGTTATTTCGAATTAAAACAGTTTATCATGTACAATGTGTTAATGTGCTACAAGTGAAATGTCTCCACCTGCGACTTTCTTGATTCCATGTCTGCTAGTCGTTCTCGCATTATTCTATCTGATTCGGCAGCCATATCTGCCCTTCTGGATGCCTGCAAACAGAAACCAGTTTATTACCTTTAATATTTAACAGTACAAACTATGTATATGCAAAAAGGACTGTAGTGATAGGAACTATATGGGGTATAGAAAGAAAGAAAACATGCACTTAGTCTACCATCAACATTGGCCTTAACCAATAGCATGATAAACTGGAAATTAAAGTGTCAAAAATGATGAGTTATGTTTTGCTGATAATTTGTGTTTTCATGCATATACAAATTGGTATGAAAACCACAAAATAAGATTAATCAGACATGCTTTTGGACAAATTTGTATTTAGATGCATTCTTTAGACAGACAATCTCACAACCAGAAGCTATGTTCATAAGTCTACAGCTGTGACACTGTCTGTCTGAAGTCTGCAGGTTTCACCAGATGATGTAAGTTCCCAATGAGTGACTGTTCATACCGTTCGGTTGCCACTGACGGCCTGTAAGGGATACACAATGCGACATGGGTCCAGTTGTCAAGTACATGGTGACATAACAGCCATTTTGCATGCAGTTTGTTCATACTGGCCACTTCAGAACATTGATCAATACTCAGAGCAAGCAACAGGGTCAGAAACACCAAGCAATATGTGTGCAACCATAGCACAACTGAAACAAGTTTACAGAAATACAAGGATTCAATAGATGCGTCTACATGAAATATTGATATGACAGATTACACCAGATTTAAGACCTGTCACATGTTCATTCCTCTTGTACAGGACAAGGTTCAGCCCAAGAGAAGAAAAGTTTACAGAAATACAAGGATTCAACAGATAACCTGAAAGGTTGCATCTACATGAAATATTGATATGGCAGATTACACCAGATTTAAGGCCTGTCACATGTTCATTCCTCTTGTACAGGACAAGGTTCAGCCCAAGAGAAGAAAAATAAAACAGCAGGTCCACTATCACCAAAGGGCAAAGACTTTCTGGAGACACCAGACTCACGTCGCGTAGCCTGTCAGACATGCTGGCTGTCTCCTCCTGTCTGCGAGCCAGCTGCCTCTGCTGGGACTTCATGTCGTCCTGAATCTGCTGCAACCTTCTGTCAACTCGCTCAGAGGCCTGCAGGATAATGCGTCAACATGCACAGAATCACACTTTTAGCAAACATTTACAAACAAAGAGACAAATCGGGAAAGGGAAGGTTCAGATTTTCAACTTACAGACTCAGAAGTGGAGGACCTCCTCAAACTGTCGGACATTTCCCTTAAGTTTCTTTGTGTCTCCTGCTCCATTCTGGAAAACAGGATGGTTGTACATATATCCATAACTCTAACCAGCATGTGTGAACTGTGCATACAGCAAAAACACATACATAGGATATTGGGAGAACGAGAAACGTTATTGTTTATATACTATACTATTCTGTTATGGAAGCTCAAAAGTGTTTATTACCTAGTTTGATTACATTCACCTCAACAATGACAACATTAAACAGGTCATTATCAAGAAGCACAAAACCTTTATTGTGTGGACTAATTCTGCAGGATTGACTGGTGAATATCATAAATTTGCTATCATAGCTAATCAACCAACCAACCTTGTTCTCCTGTCTATCTCCCTTTCCAAGTCTTCCCCCATTCGGAGCTGATCAGATGTCAGGTCCCGGACTGTCTGGTGGACCTCATGGATCTGCAGAGGAACATGTAGGAGAATGTAAGTCAGACTCATTTGGGGGGCATTCCTAATTTGTTGGCACTATTAAAAGCCTTTGCACTTAAGGCACCAAATTTCATCCTGATGTACTGACTACTTGTTATAAGGAGAGATATGAATGAGCAGGTCTTACATCATCATCCCCTCCATCAAGAAACCTGACAGTTGACCCAGTTCTTCTTCTTGGCACATTGGACTGGAAGGAAAAAATTACATAGTAATTTTGGAATAAACAATGAAAAAGTTCTTGCAAATATTGAGAAAAGCTCTCAAAGCCGTTTAGAACCAAAGGGAAACAACATCTAAGAAACTTGGCATACCTCATAATTTCTCAAAGGTGAAGTTGGTCTGTATCTCCTTGTTTCTGGAAAGTTTAAGCAAGAAAACAACCTTCAGTTTGATAGAGATATCATGTTAAGTGATGCTGGTTTGGTGTTGAATCTATGTGACTGACGTTTGAATTTGAAAAGATACATCTGAAGAATGTTTGTATTATGGAGAACGATAATCATCTTAATTAAGGTAAGTTCATTAGACAGTTACACAATGTTTGAAACAACACTCTGGGATATTGAGGATGACTTGTTGCAGCTATGTACCTGTAATTGTAAAGCTGGTATGCAGCATAATGCTGTGACAAAAACACTTCAACTGATGAATACTGTTTTTTTTACAGCTTCAGAACTGACCTCCTGAACTTGCCATGTCGAGCTCGCTGGGTCTCATGGTGGAGCCTCGAGCAGGGCCAGTTCTCCTCACTCTCTCTTCCTGCAGTCTCATGGCCGAGCGAGCAAGTCTGCCTCGTAGCTAAAAAATAATTTCATTCTCATTTGATCTATATTAGTATTTGTTATAATTGACATTCAATGATTGCCTACACAAAGGTTGTAAATGGTCTGACCAAACACAAAGTTCAAGCAACTTTTATTGGAACCATTTTACATACAAAATGCTATTAATGAACCTGGTGCTATTACGATAAAATTGAAGTGTGTTACGATAAAACGGAAAGGCATTCACTAAAATGTATCAAGTTTCAACATGGAAGCTAATGCCCTTTCTCTTTTTGACAAATGCTTTCAAATTACATGCCCTGTTCTAAGGATTTGATGATAAATAAACAGAAGCCAAGTGGCAACAGTAAGAAATAAAACTTTCATGAACCTGGTGGTTCAGATGAATCAGAGACAAACCACTATATCATAAAGCCTACAATATGTAGTGGTAAAGGTGACTCCTCTTTAGTTCCTACCCTGTCTATTTCTGTTCCTTGCTCTTCTGAGACCTCTGAATACTCCCCGAGCACCCTGTCCATCCGTCTCAGGTTGCGGTTGGTGTCCTGTCAAGAAAGGGAGTATCATGTGTCACTGTGATTTGTGACTCTAAGATTCAAGGAAATGAAGATTAATAGCACAATTTCAAATTACCTTGAATGTCTAAAAAAGGAGACAAAATTTGTTTCTCTTGACCAACAGATGATAACAGTGATGTTGGACAATGCCTTGTTCCATGATCTGTTTGACTCTGAACAAATTACTGGTACAATAGTAGAATGAGGGTGTTCTGTAAGTAATTTCTGACAATCAATGACATCATTTTGATACCATCAGATTACATGTACCGGTAGTTGTTTTATCACTGCCAAATGATTGCCAGTTAGGTTTCAAATGTAACAAGCTAAGTGACGCCATTGTCATACCTCTAATGATGTTGCTATTCTATCCACTCTGTCCACAACAACATTGTCTGATGCAGCCGTCCTAAGGATACCACGCCGACTGCTACGAGGCGATGGGGGGTCTGGTAGTCGACGTCCTCGCCTAGAGCGCCGACGAGATCCATAATCATCGTCCTCGCTTGATATATCGGCACTTGCCATGGTTTAAGTTAACTCCTTTTGATATTCGGACCTTTATAGCAGTACTGTGTAATTCAAATCTGAGTTTGATGCTCTAGACTTCCCAGCACTCATGGCTATTTTGAACCAATGAGCTTCTGCAGTTCTGCCCGGAAACTCTAGCTCCTCTTGCACTGGTCTGGAACAGAGGTGTTTAGGGATTAAACATACATATCTCCTTCTTGTACGCACAATTACAAGAGGTGGTATGTGTATTCTATTCCATATCCCTCTCATTGTGTGCAGCGGATCTTGTTACAGCTTGAAACAAGTGGCAACACAATGTAACAATAACAGGCAACAACACCTGTTACCACTGCCCTTCCTAGTGTCACTTTGATGTCATTCCACCAAGTGGCAACCTTGATAAATTGTCAAAACTTAACAATTGTAGCAGTTTGACTTAAAGTGAGTAGATAGATGTTTCAAAAACGGCAGAGGAAACAAAAGAAACATCTGGTCACAGATCTCTCTGGTGCAGACAATGAAAGTGAATTGCTTTTGTATACCATGAAAGAAAAATGTCATGCACGGTGCAAATTCTGAACGCAGCCTGTAACGAAATACAAGAAAATGATTCCGATGTTGGTATTGAATGATTTAACGGAATTTTGGTCGACAGGAAGGTGGAATTTTGGCGGGCCGTCTGAAATTTTGAAGAAAGCTGGAATCAAATTGTTTCCGATCATTGGAGTTGTCAAAGTAAACAAACTTCTATTCACAAATGTTTACGGAACTGCAATGCCCTTTCTGAACTCTGTACGACCTTAAAAACAGTCAACCAACAGTAAAAGCCACTTGATATGTATACAATCAAACTCAACGCCTTCTTTCAGTACTGACGGAGATAAGCTTTACTATCCCAACCTGTAAATTGGCAATCATGTTGAAACTAGTTTGCGCCGGCTAAAATTTTCAGACGACGGTAACGATACGTTCGACTCAGCTGGTGAGGTTGTGACACCGGCTTTCCGGAATCACAAGCCTTGATGCACAATATTTCACTGAGAAACCCCCAGATAGAAAGATAGCATGTGCAACAATCATGTGATTACCTTCAAGTGGCAAAGAACATCACCAATTGCCTTATGTTTACAAGTTGGGGTCTCATCTCGCCAAGTCAGCTTCTTCGCGAACCAGATTATTTTGACAAGCATGCAAGAGTTTATGGGTCACGTACCACTTTCCTGTGTCCATTAGTGTTCTTCACAGTACACAGAATGTCTTCTCGGTCACTGAAGCAAGCGTGGATGTTGCAATTATGGTCATAAATCGTCAAGAAGTAACGCAAAATGGATGAGTGCAAAAGTCGCCGTTATTCCCAAACTTGAAATGACCGCTCCGCCATGTCTGTGTGTGATCACGTGATACTTATTAGTGCATGACGGGAAAGGACATACCTGGCGGGAAATTTGAAACTTAGACCTAGATAATGCTGGGTGACGAATGACGGAAGGCAAACAAAAAGCTGAGGCTTCCTGCCAGTTGGCAGGACAATGAACTGCATTCTTAGCCGGTTTCCTAGTGTTCGGAGATAGAGAACATAGAGCAACTCTATATAAAATGTGTGCTAGTCGTAGGGTGTTTCGGTTTGGGCCGTCACGCTGGTCGAAAAAGAAAGTTTTTTAATAGAGATAACTTTAGACAAACATGATCTTCTCTGGCTGGCTAACTACTTCAGTGACTTGACTTGACGTAGTCTAAAAGACACTGGGCCTGTTGTAGACGAACTAACTGGCGTAAAACTGAGTTAATTTACTTGCTGTGGCCCGGTACGTTACCTTTCAAAACCTACATCTGGCCATACAAGTTCAAGGGATTACAGTGTAACGTTATCCTCACACCGTGTTCAACACTGTACGATTTCAGGGACTTCACAGCTTTTGTACAACTATTTCCGTTCGGGTTCAGGTCGACTTCTGAATGCGGAGTTTCAAAGTGACCTTTATATGCCAGAAGAGCGTCTCAACGGTTGGGTGTGATAAGCTTCTTGGTCAAGGCACATGGATATTCAACTGTACTATACAGTATAACGTATCTCATCACTAGGTGTCACTGATAAGTATTATTTTAAGAAATAGCGTTTCTTGAACTCTTTAGGATCATTAAAGAAACTTGAAGTTACGTTGCGTATGATAATGCATCGTTCAGGCCCAGTGCAAGAGATTTGTAGATGGTAGATTGGAAAACGAATTCTAGCCATTAATATCTTGGTATTCAATAGCATCATAGTTCTCCTACGGAATGTCTGTTAAACAACACAAGTGCTGCTCCGACACGTACCTGTAAGTGTGCTTCCATAGAGATTTTTACCTTACCTGAGCCAGGCCGGATTCACGCTATGAGTATGACGTCATGTGATCCCCGCAAACGCGAGATGGGGATGGTAGCTCAAAACAAGATGGCGGTACACGAGTGAGTCGGCGACCTTCGCGACTGACAAAATTACATTATCCAATCGTGTTTAGCCGCGACGCCGAGTAAGAAGTGCTGACAATGAAGCTAACTATGTTCTGATAGTCTACTTAATTTTTTGTGTGAATTGGAGCTGGTGCGATGGCAGAAAACGGAGGCGAAACCGCCCATGTTGGCGGCCAAACCGCAGTAGCTAGCGGCGATGCGGAGAAGGGATCGCCCCGGGAGGAGGAGGAAAAGCGCTCGGAGGTTGTGGACGAAACAGTGGGAGGTGACCAACAAGCACAGTTGACTTCGAAAAAATATGGGGAAGACTCAGAAAAGGTGATAATGGATAGTACAGCAGGGGAAGGAGTAAGCACGAGTGAGGGAGTTGGGGGCGTTGTTAGCGGTGATAATAACGGTGCACAGGGAGAGGAAGATGGCCCCAGGGACAGCGGGCCGCAGGATCATGTTATGGGCGATGATGAGCCAACACAAGCTAACAGTGCTGCCGCGGAGGGCGAGCAGACGGGAGCAGAAATGCATCAGGAACAAGGGGAAACGTCCGACCAGGACACAGTAAAGGATACAGAAGGAATGGAGGTAGTACAGGGAGGACAGGTGGGTGCAGAATCTGCTGTGACAGAGGCGATGGAGGTGGAGGCTACACCTGCAAAGGATGCAGATAGCACAGCAGTGAAGACTATTAGTGTGACAGGTTTGGCTAGTGGGGAGGGAGGCCTGACTGATGGGGAGGGGGGTGCCGCAGCAGCTGTAGAGGGTGAAGCTGAAACACAGAGACAGTCTGGTTCACAGTCCGTCCCCACCACCCCATCCTCACCACCAGTGGCGGAGCAGGTAGCCCGCAGCCCATCCATGCAGACCACGAGGAATCTGGACTCACAGGATGAGAAAATCACTCAGAACCCTCAGAAGAAACAGAAGAGTGATACCGATACTCCCCCTCTGCAGACAAGTGCCAGTTTGGAAGAAGGTGGGTGTGTCACTGTGCATTTGATATCCTTTCAGATGATGATATCCCTCGCCTTTTTTTTCTGTACTCATATCTGTACCCGCACCTGGGGTAACAACTTACAACTCTCAGCACCACCTTTGCAGGCACGTACAGCAGCTGGTTATGTTGTATCATGCAGCTCCTTGCATGTCTATTGCTGCAAGCTTTCTCAAAAAACATCTGATAAGGAGCCCCCTATTGTTAGTTCTTGGGAAGACATATTTTATCATGCTTTTCAAGCTTTATTCAAAGTAAACAGGTATTATTAAACCCTGACAAAAGAGAAATACAATGTACTACCAAAGGGTCTAATTTGAATGGCTTGCAGAGATCTAATCAAGCAGCTAGTTACTCTCATCTGCATAACAATGCATAATCTGCATAATAATTAATTAGTCATAGACTGCCACATTACCAATGACCCCATCAGAAGTCAGCTGGATAGGGTCAAAATACAAAACTTCAGGAAATGATCCCATAAACTTGATAGCATCATTTACTGTATCAATAAAATCAAAAGTACAGTTTTATAAAGAATAACATTGAACAAAACAATTCTTTTTAAAATGAACTACTGGTAGATAAAACCCCTAGAAAATAACTCTTTTTAAAATGGGATAAAACCTTCCAGATTTAGATAAAAGGTGTAAAGAAATGACAAATTGAGCAATCTTGACTCTTAGAGCAATATATGTACAACATTGGGGATAGAATAGAGTTATATAGAGCATTGGCTAATCAATCTATGGGTACAGGGGAAATATTTAATTCATGTGGCATAAATTTTTTATGACAATGCAGTCAAAAGTAACACTTTGTTTGGAAAAAAATGTCAGTCATTATGTGACCCTCTTATTTCAGCCCACATAAAATTGTTGAAAGATGCATTTTTTAAAAGGATATACCATTTCCTTTAGCCAGATATTCATTTGCTTTCAGATACTCCAAGCATTACTGTCAGCCCTTGTGTAAACACTTTGTTTGGAAATAAAATGTCAGTCATTATGTGATCCTCTTATTTCAGCCCACATAAAATTGTTGAAAGATGCATTTTTTAAAAGGATATACCATTTCCTTTAGCCAGATATTCATTTGCTTTCAGATACTCCAAGCATTACTGTCAGCCCTTGTACTCCAAGCATTACTGTCAGCCTTGTGTTAAGATTGTACTACAATGCATTACTGCAAAACAATGGATGTCAGGTTGTATTTTCTGTGACCATATACAAATGGTCATGAAATAGTGTATTTCTTCCTTGGTAGCAATACTGTAGACTACTAGTGGGCCATTGAAGTGTATTAGCATGTGTCTTCACCTCACACAGACACCTGTGTGTAACCCACCCATTACTAGGGTTTACCAAGGAGGTATGAGCTCATATATTAACTTCCTTGGGTTTACAAAACCAAGTGTCATAACGCCTGACATTGGGAAGGTTAAACAACCAGTTTTGAAAATCAGCAGTCCAGCCGCTGTCCAACTTGGGTCAATACCAGCAGATATCAGCATGACCTCCACCTCGCCTTCGGCTGGTTACCATTTATCATTTTACATTCACTAGATTAAAAACTGTACTGGTGAATATCTAGATTGAGCTGGGTAGGTCTGTTCTTTTTTCTTTCAGACATGTCAGCACCTGATAACTTACCCTTTGGCATACATGTAATTCGATCTGATTCTTATATTTTCTACACACCAATTTTGTTAATGAAGATAACAAAATTATGCCTAGCTTTTTTCCTCTTGAGCAACAAAATTCTATCAAATGACAGGATTACTGATACCTGGCAGAACCTTAGTAGTGAAATACTTCATCGTCACCAGGATGACTCTTTGGTGAGGTTTGATGGATGAAAAGGATTACAACAAATCATAGCTTGCCTTCAAGACTAGACGACAAATTCATTCTGGTCCCGTCATAAATGAGCATTTTAGTCATTTTGATTTTAGTTACCATGTTTTCCGGTCGCTAATGTATTTCATTCAATACATAAACATATGTTGTGATTACGATTTATGAAATTCAGAATCTAGCAAAATTCTAACATGGAAATATCTCTCCATGTTGTTGTGTTATCAAATCTGGGTATTTTCTCCCCCAGCCACAAGAAGCTTCACAGAAAAGAAGGCACCCTGCAGTGCAAAGACACCAACTGAAGAACCTGGTCTTCCAGAGGGGAGTGCTGTGGAACAGCCAGCCATTCCAACGGTCTCTGTTACCCCCCACACACCAGTGTCTCCTGCCAAGGATGACTGGATCCTGGCCGAGGCACAACAGTCCCCTGCATCTTCAAGCACCGCTACATCCACAGGTAGGCTTTGGAGGTTGTGCTTGTCAAATGTGACAAGAGTTTGGCTGATAACTAGGCATTGTATCATCTGTGACATCGTTTACTGCTGATTGAATTAGTGAAACGGTGATCAACTTTACTGCCATGTCATTAAACTCTTAGGCTCTTAAGTTGGCATGCCATTGGCATATCAGTATTATGCACATTAAACAGTATTTTAAGAGAAACAACACTGATTCAAAGGTTATTTGATAATGGGTGAGATTTATTTTGGGCTGCATAGTTACCCAGAGATATTAATATTATCTTTGTCAGAGGTGATTATGGCATATTTACCAGAATTCTGATATATCAGATAAACTCCAGACGTGCCCATTATGGACCTCATGATGGTTCATCAACAAATTAACTTCTTTACTCATGACTTCTGTTTCATCTGATCACCTGTCCAGAGAGACCACAAGGGACCAAGCATTATCAATCACTTATATTATAACTAGCAGCTGCACAGTTCAATCTCCTAATTGTGTAAATTCCCCTGCAAGTGCTAGGATATCTCAAGCTTCTGTTTGAATGGTGTTTGTTTCAGTCCACAATTAGTACACTGATCAAAGCTATTCTTCCCCACGAGTTTTTAACACAACAAATATACAAGACATGTATAGATCTTAATGACACTAATGCCAAATAAGACATGCTTGAATCACAAATCTAATTATTTGACCAAAGTTGAGCATCTTAGTCTGCCACACATCTCAGTCATAAAAATATGCAGTGTGCTCCAGGCATATCAAATTAGCACTTAACCTATTCAGAATGTTGATGAGTACCTGTGTAAACAACACAAATGCTTGTACCTGTCATTATGCCCTCTATCACAGACACATCAAGTCTATAACTTGTTTGAAAATAATGCCAGGTACACGCCTGTAATCATAAAAACAGCCTTTCACAAGGATGCTCATTGCCAAGCAGGACAATCTGTCAGTGCCCAACAGAACGTTTTACAAGTCTGTGTGCCGTGCTGCATCTAAATGTAGTCTGTGGAACAAGCCAGCTGTTGGGAGATAGCTTATGTTACAGGTCTGGTAGGAGAAGATAGGGTGTGAGGTGTGAGTAATGTCTTTCCAGTGCATGGGGCAGAATATTTAGGCAGTGCTGGTAGATCACCGTTTCATTGATTCTGCATGATTGCCATGTTCTGCTATGCTTAGGTGTTATGGTTTTTTGCGTCAATGATTATGAAGCATAAAAATTAGGACATTTTATGCTTCAGTGGAAAGTAATAATTTAGTACCATCAAATCCTCACTTTGCATGTGTATGATAACACTTAATGTTGCCTTGGCTTTTTCCAAATTACCCTTGTATAATGGGCCATTGCTTTAACACTAATAAGAAGCTGGGAATTTATATGGGGAACCACAATATGGAGACAGACTATCAGAAATTTCCACAATTAAGGTGCAGCTATAATAGTCGAGCTGCTTTAAAAGATGTTTCCAATGGCTGTATCCATCATGATACCTGGAGTTTAAGAGCTGGAAAAGTGTTGATTTCATCCCCCTTGCTTGTTTTAGGTAAATTCTGTAAACATAATAATTTGGTTTTGGTTTTCTTCTGCATTGCTAAATACTCCAAGTTCTAATATAGTCTGGCCAATCCAGTCTAATGAAATCCTAGCTAACTTAGCAGTCTATTTATGCATTATACCAAACCAGACAGATGCTGTGTCCCTCCAAATTCTGTCTGTTGCACTCCGATCCTGTTGTACAATGATAGATGGGGGAATCCCTGAAAAGCTGTTTTAAGTAGGTCATGGTTAGAATTCTTTGTCAAACCTGTATCCTTCCGGTCCCCAGAGTTTCATTATCTACTGCTTTCATCCCTGCTGTCAGCAACTGACGTAGATGTACTTCTGCTGGTCTGACTGATAAGAGCATGTTGGCAGGTACAGCCTGCAGGTAGCCGTTAATGGATGGCAGGCTCCAAGTTCAACTGCAGAATATGGTTTAGATGCTTCTAGAGATCTAGCAGATAAGCTGGAAGGGAAATCAAGATGGAGGCAGCTCATCTTCATCTTTAGGTCTTTGTGCTAGGCAACAAGGGCGGTAAAATAATATTGGATGTACAGTTTATAATGTACAAGGTAAGATAACAGCTGCTGTATAATATGTATAATGTTCTATATTGTATAGTGATAAACTGCCATGTGCACATGATTCATGGATACAATCTCTTTACATGACAACAGAGACATTTCTTGGCCAAACCAGCTAAATGTAAAACAGGATTCGGAAGGTTGTTTGTCAAGAGGGCAACTGCACTTAAAATGTGCAGGATGGGATGTTTCAGTGAAAGGGCGGTGCCCAGTAGAAAAACTGCAGTTCATTTATTTATTTGAAAAAAATTCATTTTCTGTCAAGTCTCATTCAAATTCATTTTCTTATCATGTTAAATAAGTGAACATTAAAGGTAAATATCAGTACATATATATAAGATTAGAGTGAACGAAGACTCAAAGAGACAGCTTATGTTGACAGAAAACTTTATTATCTAAAAGCTCTGCTGGGAGGAGTCTGTTGTTACTGCCTTTGAGCAATCTCCACAGCATCAGGACTGGTTAGAACTAGGCTTTGTGATCTAAGATCAAAGCAGATATACATGTGTATATGTATTTTCTCATTTTGCATGGGTGTTTTTTTCACTGCATGCATTGCCCTCAAGGCAAGATGGCCAAAGATAAAAGGGATTGTCATGATCTGAAACTACAATTTGCAAAGCTATACAAGGGTACATTATTGAATATCTAGCATCTTCTCTTATGGGTTCCTAGTCTGTAACCACATCATCAAAGGTGTCACTCAGTATGTGTATTACCTAATATTTTTAAGGTAAATGATAGAAAAACTGAAAATGCATTAAATTTGGCAGAAATACTGAAGGCAGTTGAGATTGGAATAAGTATGTGGTGTTTGTGAAAAAAAACAAGCATTTTTGCTATCAGTGCCTTGCTTTGAAATAAGATGCCATGTTCTACAGTCATTAGACCTTGTCCACAGTGTACCATTTTGTAGCCCATCATTAGTGCTAATCATGGTAACAAAGTGGGTCATAATCAATAGTGCAGCTGTTCCATGGACACAGTTTTTGGTAACACATTACTCTCATGCACTGATGCAGAAATATCAACCACAAAACCATTTAAAAGGCTGATTTTGGCAACAAACTTGAATTGCCAAAATGACCCTTCAAACCAGTATAAACACCAGCACTGTTAGAGTACATTTGTAGATTTGCATATAATTGTCATGTCTTTGGTACAATATTTGAAGCAATTGACAGTTGTACAAGTAATTTTTTTGGAATTGCAACTGTTTCTGCACATCCAACTTGGATTCCAAGGTTGACTGCAGGTTCGAAGGCATATTTTTGCATTCCGTGGGCATGTTTGGAAGCACAGTGGAATACACAGGAAAGCTCCTGTCAGGGACTACAATTGATTAATGTTGTAGTACTTCTTGGAAATACAAACTAGATGAGGCCTTCCTTTTTTTTTCTTTTGCTCATTTCATGCAACATCAAAAGTCTGGCAATTCTCAATTAACCTTAAAAAAAACCTTTAAATTCCTTTTGTCAGCGTGATGCATACCATTGTATCATTGACAGACACAATGTGTAGCCTCATCTTTGACCAGGCCTGCTGAAACATAATATCTCAGGGTACATAAAGAAAATAATCAATGTAATGGCATCACATGGACTAAAAGTATTTTTTGTCATAGAATACAGGGGCAAGGGTGCAAAATGTCCATTTCATAAATTAGTTTGACACTGTAATTAAGGGTGAAGGGGTATTTTGAATCTCGGCCCTTGGCACTTGTGCAGCCATTTCTATGAGAATATGGGCTACCCAGTATTCTTAATTAAAAAGATAGGTGATCAAGAATTATCAGTTAGTTTGTTTTACATATTGATTGATTGATCAAGAGCTCAATACAGAGCTGTTATATTTTTCAGTTGCTGAATTTTTTTTTTCTGTAAAGCAAGTTATTTGTGAGCCATTATGTTGTTAGATCTACCATGGCTAAGACTTACATTTCTATTTTGTAGGATATCAAATAATTTCCTTTTGTCTACATTCTTGCTAGCTCAGTGCCTATTTCTGCTATCAGATTCTCGGCTTATTCTATAATCTACAGCCATGCATCGATATCCTTTCAAAATAATGAGTAATATCCCATGAGCCTTATCCTCGAATATTTCCCTAATGCTTGGTGCCCTTCCATTTTTGCCCCCCTCCACTGAAATGTCACTCTGTCCACGTAATTTACCTGCAGGTATTCCGGTAAACATATATGTCAAACTAATTAAGGTTAAAGTAAGACTTGTACTCATGATACATGTCCAAATATGAGGGATTCATGTAAATGATATCATTCCCAGATTACTGTATCCACATAGCAAATCATGCAACAGTCACAGACGAATATCCTGCAGTGAGACCCATGCTGTACTTGTGTGATAAATGTCCTGCTCCAATACTTTGATGGGACTGCTGTCAGTTCCCTGAGCTGTAAATCTATCGCCTGTGCTCAGCTGCAATGTGACAATTCAGGTCACACAACATCTCAGGAGGGCAGTGTTTCATTAGTGTGGGTCTTTACAACCATTCATTTCACCCTGTGCAGTATAAGGCATGTTACATGATTTCTACTCAGCCATCTTCAATATTTTATTACATACTTTGTGTTCCAGACCCAATATTTAGATGTGATGAACATGACAAGCCCTTTTTTAGTTTGCACAAAGAACATTGAGAGTTACTCTTCTCATTCATTATGTTGATAGAAGAGGAACCATAGAAGGCTGGTACTTGATTTCAATTATGATTTCAAATACTGTGTGAAGATGGGACCAGGTAAAGTCACATTGCAATAAGCATATCAGCTGTTTCATATGTGATATCAACTGTTTCATATGTAATATCAACTGACGTCAATACATGAATATTCCCATTGAAAGACTGTACTGACATGGCAATCACTATTTAGTCGAATATCCAGCATGATGATGTTATGGTACAAGCTGTTTCGGCCAACATGTTTCCAGAACTAGAAAAAAAAAACATCCAATTGACCCCGCCCACACATACACAGTTTTACCCAGCATTTGCAGTCTGAAGGTTTAAGGGCTGGCATTTTAGAATCTGCTGTGTATGTGTTCATTACCCAGATATTGCTTGTGTTTGAACTCTTTTTCCTTACCCTGTCCATGGTGCTGAAGAGATGCTGCTGCGCTTCTTATCTCCTGGTGAAAAATAATCTCTTTTCCATGACAAGAATCCTGACTAACAGCAACTTTTTCTGTTTTGCAGATCCCTCAAGCAGTGCTGATGTAGAGGCCATGTCTGATTCCAGTAGCTTCCTTGCATCTGGGGACACACAAAGTGAGACAGCGAACCACAGTGATGCCATGTCTTCTGTCAGCAGCGTACCAGAGTCCCAAGACAGTAGTCATGGTAACGGCTCGGAGGCTGAGGGTTGTTCAGAGGCTGGATGGGTGCCATTTGTTGATGATACCAAGGAGACAATAAAGAGACAGGTACCAGCATCAGCTACAAACAAGACAACATCAAGGACAGACAGCACCTCAAGTCAGCCGTCCGGTTGGATAGGCTTTGAGTTTGAGGAAGGGGACGCAGCTTTTCTGGAAGCCTTGGAAGCAGACACTAAGAAAGAGGAGCCTTCAAAGCAGCCCAGTAAGAAACCTGTTTTGACAGAACCACTAATTCCACCACCACAGGGGTCTGAGTTTGACTTCCTCATGAAAAAAGGAGAAAAGGCTAAGACTCCTGACACCCTGGATTTCCTCATGATGCAGTCAGGCCTTACACCCACACAGCCATCACCAACAAATCCCTTTCTTGCAGATATTGCCGCAAAACAACAGGCACTGTCACCAACAAACCCATTAAAGACACAAGAGGGGGCTAAGAAAGATAATTTTGATCCATTTGGTACACAACAGCCATCAAAGGCTGTAGATCCTTTTGGTGCTGAATTTGAGGGAGATTCTTTTGAAGCAGAGCCTGTAACGATGCCAGATGACCCTTTTGCTCCTAAGAATGGAGACACAGCAGTGTCAGCGTCCAAATCTAAGGGTGGCATTAACGATTTGTTTGCTATCTCTTCATCTAAACCTGAGCAAGCTCTCAACTTGTTTGCCTCTTCATCCCTGGATGCTGCAGAGCCCGGTAAAGACCCATTTTTGTCTCCGAAGCCTGCAGAACCTGAGGTGGACTTGTTCAACATTCAGTCACCAACAGCACCAGGAGCTGCACCGCCAACTTTCCTTCCCATTGGCATCATGCAATCCGAGGCAGTGGAGCCAGAGAAAGAGTCTCCCCACTTCTCTCCACCGCCTGATTCCCTACCCACCCCAATCGCCCCAGCTCCTGCCTCAATGCCCTCGCCAACTGAAGCTGTTATTGCACCAGTAGCTTCCACTCCACCCCTGGCCAGCCCACAAACATCACCCCCTAACCCTCAACCACCAGCAGTCACCAAGCCATCCACTCCAAAAGAAAAAGCTCCTTCAGCTAAACCCTCCCAACCAAGCAAACCCTCAGCCCAACCTAGTCCAGCCTTTGATGCAATAGAAGCAGCAAAGCTGTTGGGGCTTCCCGGTGTTCCTGTAACATCTGCCGTCAAGAAACGTGTACCGCTGAACCAACTTGCACAGGCAAAAGTTGTCACCAGAAGCCCAGTCCAAGAAACTGCAAAGAGCCCAGTAGAGGAAGCAATTGGGGCAACGCCACCAGAGAGTAAGTCTGCCCATGTTGAAGAGCCAGCTGCGTCTGCTGCTCAGCCAGTTGATATGTTTGAGGATGCTTTCGTTCCAGATGAGTTGAATGCATCTGAGAAAAGTGCTCCAACAAAAAGTGCATCTGCTCATTTTGAAGATGCCTTTGTGCCAGGTGGTCTTATGGATACTGATGAAGGTGGTCCGACAAAGAGTTTCTCTGCTAATTTCGAGGATGCCTTTGTTGTACAAGAGTGGCCAGAACCGGAGCAGCCACTGAGCCAGAAGAGTCCTTCCACTCACTTTGAGGACTCTTTTGTACCAATGACAGAAAAAAGGCCAGCACCTGAAGAGGCAAAGAAGAGCACATCAGATTTTGATCTGTTCAGTGACATGGAGACAACAGCCAAACCCTTGTCAATGCCGGCTGACCCATTTGCATCAACAGGAGGTGATGCTAAAACACCTGAGTTGTTTACTAGTGCAGCAAAAGCTGCAACACCACCAGCAGCCATGACAATTGACTTCTTTGGCTCAGTTGCTGAGGATGTGCCTCCACCAGACTTGTTGGGAGGATCCCCTGAGGCTGAACTGAAACCAGCCATGATACCGACAAATGCTTTTGTACCAAAGCCCGATGAAGCCGTAAAGCAAGACGTCTTGGAAGGACAAGCCGCAGCTCAGCCTGAAACCATGGCCATCGACCTACTTTCCTCACCATCACAGCCAGAAGCACCCACAAGCAATGCTGTTGCACCTGCCACACTATCAGCTGGAGAAGTCTTTGCACCATCACCGCCAGATGCAGCAGCAGCTGATGACTTGTTTGCATCCCCAGGAGAACCTGCTGCAATGCCTGATGATCCATTTGCTTCAAAGCCCGGTGACGAGGCTAACACCCCAGACCTGTTTGCCGGAGCAACCGGTGCTGCAGCAATGTCTCCAAGCATTCCATCTCCCCCTACTGCCATCTCTCCATCCAGAGAAAGCCTGAAGCTAGAAGAACTTGATCCATTTGCCCCACAGAAAAGTGCCTCCAAAGAAGGCACCCCCGTCAGTAGTCCCCCTAAGAAGACAGAAGTAGTTGCACCTCTCGCATCTCCAGAGGAAGAGCTCAACTTGTCCCCAATGCAGCACATCTCAGTGGCTGACATCAAGCCAACAGCTCAGAGTCCAGTAGAAGATGCTGGGTTAGCCATGGGACCTCCTTTAACCACCATTGATCCCTTTTCTCCAAAGGCAGCTGTTGGCTCTCCAGCCACCCCTCCAAGACAAACCAAAAAGAAATACAATCCCTTTAAGGCAGAAACTCCAACCACCCCACCTGATGAGGAGGCGTCGCCCTTCCCAACTGTAAAACTTCCAATCAGTGTTGTACAGCCCCTTCCTGCAAGTCCAGACACCTCACCATTGGATGAAAGCTTTCCTCCAAAATGTGAGGAGGACGGCTGGTACCTCATGCTACGTGTTCCAGAGAAGAAAAAGTTCATTGGCCAGAAGAGATACTGGACACCCACATACACGAGGCTTGTGGATGGTAACATGTTGAAGTTGTATTATGAGAAAAATAACACAGAACCATTCAAGGAAGTACAGCTGCACTCCACTTTCAGTGTAAGTGAGCCCACTCTACAAGCATACAATGAGAAGGGTCGGATACATACCGTCAAGATAGAATATGTCTCCTACAAAGAGAAGCGTCTTCTCCGTCCAAGGGCCATCATCGATCACATTCCTCTAGCCTCTACTTTGGTAAAGTTTGGAACTCTTGAGCATGATGACCTCTTGAATTTTGTAAGGGCTGTAAACGATGCTCTTATGAAGCTTCCAGCCTACCGAGATAGGGGAACAACATACATCGAGGATGAGATCACAGTTGAAGTGACGGATGAGTTCCGCGGCATTGTGGCACGCACGGGTGAGATTGAGAAACAGGCTGTAGAGGTCAACATTCAAACACTGGTATTCATCACAGGCATGCCAGAGTGCGTCTTGGGAATGAACGACAAGCAGATCCGAGGAAACGAGGTTGTCCGGCGCCAGGACATCATTCCAAACAAAAGTGATGAATGGATCAAGCTCCTCAACCCAGAATTCCACAGCTGTGTCAATAAGGAACATTTTATCAGCACCAGGCAAATCAAGTTTTGCCCTCTTGATGGTAACAAGTTTCAGCTCATGCGATACAAAGTTAAGAGCAACAAAAAGGAATTACCACTTGTTGTCAAAGCAAGGTACATCAATAAGGGACCTCACTTCGAGCTCAGATGTGATGCAACCTGCACAGGTTATGTTAACAAGAAGGACCCAGAAGCTGTTCCTTGTGAAAACATTATGATCCGTCTGCCCGTTCCTGATCTATGGATGAAGTACCTGCGGAACGAGACTCCAGTGGGGCCCCTCGGCACCAAGTCTCTGCGTTCTAGCAAGAAAAAGCTGCCCAAGGGCTCATCCACCTTTGAGCAGTACACGTCTCCCAGGATTGAAGTGTCAGTAGGAACGGCCAAGTATGAATACGCCTTCAGGGCAATAGTATGGAAGATAAGCCGGCTGCCTGAGAGAAATCAAGGTGAGTTAGTTTTCTGGATTTTGTAACATTCAGTTGATTGGGCTACTACAGAAAATATTCTGTAACTCTGAATTTGAAAAGACACCAAGTGTTTTAAAGTGTAACTAGATGGACTATTAGACAGCTACCTGATGATTACCATTTACTCATCATCTACTACTTACCTGATCCATCTTTGAAATGTGCTATGGTAGGTAGTTACACTGAGTATATACTAGTAACAGGAGGAGGATAGATCAAGTACATGTATATGAAAGGATTTGTACATTAAACAGTATGAAATGTTCTGCTAACATTTAGATCTTGGGAATAGAGATAAGATGGTTATGTTCTAGGTATTATGTGACACTTGCCATTCTAACTGACAAGAACTGTCTCCATCTTCCCTTGCAGTTGTTCCATTCACTGGCAATGTTCCATTCACTGGCAAACCCCTCCCTTTCACTGCTAGCAAAGAGAAAGCAGGTAAAGTGACAAATACATGGCATGGTCTCAATTGCTGTCATTGTGAAGGCTGATAACTACACTTCCCATATACCACATCATTTGGTGCTATATCCTTTGTGTTAGTCTTGTCTCTTTCATTGCTTTTGCATTGCTTGTCTCACTATTCTGTTTTTCATGTCAGATCTGTTCTCCTGTTCAGCCCTTCTTTTGTAGACACTGAAATTGAATTATACTCCAACACAAAGTACAGTATCTGTGCACCTTACACATATTTTTGACTCACCACTATAAACCCTGTTTTCCTTGGTAGCAACAGCTTATTAGTGAATATTACTTACAATTGATATTACTGACATATAATTAAGCCCTACCATGAGCCTTTAATGTCCCTGTCGTGGCAAAGAGGCAGTATATGCCAGAATCCATCACATCCTACAATATAATTAACGCATTTAAACTTCTATATACATGTTGTTGTCCCCCAGGAGCATACTCCACCCAAACCCTCATCTGTAGAATTGACATGGCTAGTGAGCTCGACATCCCCACATCACTTGGGCCACACTTTGAGGTGGACTTCACCATGCCCCTGACCACCGCCTCCAAGAGTATTGTACGGTCCATCTCCGTGTCCAACCCGTTAGCTGCGCCAGTTATCCCCGAGAAGTGGGTGAGGTATAAAGCACACTACAGCTACAAGGTGGCAATTGAGAGAGAGGAGGATCCAGATCCTTGCCCAAAGTCTGGGAATCCTGCTCTAGACGAACCACTGAACAGCCGTCCTGAGTAAGATGACCAACCTCTGTCCAGTAAAAGCATAACCGTACTTTGTCATTTCATGGGCTCAATTAAATATAATTAGTGTTAGTCTAATGTGTACTTTTGCAGTTGGTATACAATTCTGGTTTTCTTCTTAACATAATGAATGTTATATAACATTTGAAATTTGTATTGTTTTCTGTCTGCCTAGTACTGCCATTTCTTGTTGGAGCATACATGTAGATATCTTTATGTGTGTGTGTGTGTGTGTGTTGTACATGTACAAAGGACATGCATGTACTGTCCTGTTAAAAAGTGGAAAGTGAAAACAGCACTGAATGTAGAGGCAATACTGGTCTTTTCATTCCGTTCTCCCATTGCTTTGCTTTTCATCATCAGCTATAATGGAATACTAGTAGTACCCCTGTTTTCTTCTGTGCACAGTATAGTTCTGATTGTGGCTTCTTCTGTTTTGCTTTTGTTCCTCAAAGTTAGATTAGTGGCCTTTGACAGCCAGTCACTGTGCTAGTAGCTGAAAGCTTTCTTGAGAAAATTGTTCCTTAGAATTATGTCTTAGTTTCCTTGTAGACGTCTTATTTCAGTCTTTTGCAGTCACGCTCAGTAATTGGTTCTATCAGTTCCCACTCCCTCCTTTAGTTCTCTTTCTTCTTGGAACCAGTGCCACAAAAGACTGCTTGTCTTGGGAGGTAGTTGTATCCAGAAAGTGCTGTGTATTTTGAAATTCAGAGTCTGTGGCTACAAACTGCTTAGAATGTTATTCCCCTTCCTTCTCTCTCCAAATGTTGCAGAACTGAGGACTAAGACAATTTGGTGAGTCCTGTGTCCCTTCCTATGGTTCACATAGAGTAGGTCATTTACATTTTGTAGATAGAGTATAGTGCTGTGCAATCCTGCATCTGAATCAGAAGGTTGCAGCTACCAATTCTGGTTGT
The DNA here is from genome assembly GCF_000003815.2 of Branchiostoma floridae. Taxonomy (NCBI): domain Eukaryota; kingdom Metazoa; phylum Chordata; class Leptocardii; order Amphioxiformes; family Branchiostomatidae; genus Branchiostoma; species Branchiostoma floridae. Next base: position 14,429,483 of record NC_049979.1, on the reverse strand, counting down.
TCTGGACCCTGATTTGCTTTCTACCAGTAGGGATGCCGTTTTTCAGAAGGTGCAATAAGCTGTTGGTCCTGCTTACACCTTGCAAGCACCATAGAGAATCAACTGCATCAATGAGAAGAGGAGCAATGCCCCAATATTAGTGGATGAAACCAACAGTCCTGGGTTACCCACCTTTTACTCATCAAAGTGCAGTACATGTGTCTGATATGTGATTTAATCTACTGTCAAGAATTTCGATGCAGCTGAACAGTCATAGAAATAAGAAAGGATTGAGACACATCTTTTTGTTAAGTGACGAAGCAGGCACTTTAAGACATCTGACATTCCTTTTTCTTTTTCTACACTCAGGTTTTACATCCCATCGGCAACACACCCTCCTCCTTGTGCGTATAGAAGACTAAAGCACTACAAACTTCTGTGATTGACGGAGCTGTGGTATGGTGCAAGTTGGTATTGCTGTGGTGGTCGTTACAGTCAACGTACAAACATGCAGTCCTGACCAGTAACAATCTGACGTGCCCACTACTGTATTTTGGCTCATCAGAGGAAGTTCTCTATTGGGTTTACTTGTTGAGCAACTATTACCGACTGCATTTAGGGTAGCCAATTTGGCTTTATATGTATTTCATTCCACTGAGACAACATGAACAGAAACAATGTGCATTGTCAGGTGTTCGATAATCTTCTCATCCAATATAAATGTAATAATTGTAGCAGTAGTCATAGTTTCCCCTTAACTCCACCATAACAAGTTGAATACAATTATAATGGAAAACTTCTGTAATTCAAGATCATCCTTCAAATAGTATATGTTGTGATGAGAGTCAGATGGGACTCTATATAAAGACATCTCCCATAACCCATATAATGATACACGGATCAACATATTCCATCATGTGGAAAGGTGACAAATTGTACAAATTTCTATCACCACAGAAAGGGGTGGAGATTATTTTGTGCAGTGCAGGGTGGTAGTTAGTAATGCAGCATAGAAAGTAATGCATATGATGTGTCCTGAACATGCTGATCAGTGCCATCAAGGTGATGTGCATTGGTTCCTTTAGAGATGGGCAGTAGCAGTGTAAGGTCAGAGAATATGTAGTCTGCTCAGAGTGTAGTATAGCTAGGCAGAGTACTTATAGTATTAAATATGAATGTTGTCATCAGCACACAGGAGCAAGTAGGGCATTTGGAGAGTGCTGTATGAAAGTGTCACTAGCAGACTTTAATAATTGTTGGTAGGTATGGAGTTATGTGACATTTGTGCAATAGTAACTGCTTCTAGCTGCAATGATTCCATTTGTTTGAAAATATTGAAGATTATGGAAGGAATATGCAACAGCCCATTTTTGATAACTTAAATAAAAATACTGCTACATGTACAATGGCAGTAACTCTGTTTTCCATTGCAATAACTTGACTTCCAGAAGATTCTGGAGCTGTATTCTCATATTATTTATATAATACTATTGAAAATTTCAGTTGCTATTTTGGACATATCAAGTCAGCCAGTAAAAGCTGTTTTGTATAGTTTTATGTTGCATGTTGTACTTTTTTGTTGCTGCTTGAAGCAAATGAGATTATATTTTTACCATTTGTTGTCAGTTGAAAAAATGAATTGCTATGCCAAACACCAGCAAGGTTTTTAGCAGTAACCCATGTCATATTAGATATTATGGACCACTTACACTGTATATTGTATTCCTGAGAGATGATGTGTTGAAATTAATGTCAGGAAGTGTCAAAGTATAGTAATTTTTGTTTGTAATTTTATACAATGTATTTGCAGGTTTCAGTTAATGTTTGTTGACTTTTCTGCTCATATATTAACTTATCACACACTTTGCAGGCTCGTTCCCATTTAAATGTCGAAATGCTGTCGCCTGACTTTACGCCTTGATATGGAGCAGATTATAGACAACATCACTGGTTCCTTCATTTTTCCACAACCCCAGTAATGTTTTACAAAAGATGCACCACAACATTCGTATTGGTTGATGAGTTAGAAGATTATTATAGCCACTGGCGGGATTTCACACCCTAAAAAATCGCTGTCGCCTGAGAAGAAACGAAGAATTCAAATAGTAGCCAAAAATGTAACAATTCAGATCACAGAATGATTGTTCGGCAGGTGAAACCAGCTACCCAGGCCCTCTGTCCGATCACGTCAGATCGCTACTATCACTGATCTTGGAGGCTGTGTGAGGTGGTTTATGCCTGTCGCCAGATTCTGTAACAAACGTTACCACCATGAGTACGATGGTTGCCACGGTTATATTATCCACGTATAAGACTAGAAATGGCCGTTTTTGTGACGCTGTATAGTTTTTCTGGCTTTCTAAAGAAACAACAAAGGGTTGTTGACTGTCATTTGTATCCCACCTTGCTTAACAAAATGCTGTACAGAAATGACTGTAACAAACGTTACCATTGTTCGATGCTGCCTAAGCTTTCTATTTGACCTGGTGTAAAAAAGCTGCCCACTTTTCAAATGTCCCCAGGGACATCCACTTATACCTAAATAATGTAGTCAATAAGGTAAGTCCTTTCGAAGAAAACCGGGTAAAGTATGCTGTTGTAACAAACGTTACCGGTAACGTTTGTTACACGCCCTGTAATGCATTACCAATGGGACCGAAAATAATAAGTTGCCATTTTTCGGCTATGGTTAAAAGAGGAATTTTCCCAAACAACCAAGTAGTTTTCAGTGAAAATAAAGCCGATCTATTTTTCGACCAAAAAAATGCCATTTTCGACATTTCAATGAGAACGAGTGTGCAATGACTTAAAAAGCTCCCCCAGAGAAGTTGTAGTTTAGGCACTTTAGCTACCTCTGTGACTATGTATTGAAAATATCTTAATATTATTAATATCATTCAATCAGATAACTTTGTATTTATTAGACTGAGGTAACTACCAATCATATACATGTGTGCAATTCATGTTCAGCTTGAATCATGGAATCTCATTTTGGACCAAAGATTCATTGATATTGATCATCATTGACTACAAATCAAGGTTTTTCATTATTATGTTTCCTCCAGTCCAGGTTTACCTTTACTGCAGCCAATATAACTTATTGTAAGGGATTGGTTTTCCTGAGAGAGGCAGTAGTGATGTGCAGAAAAATATTCTGAGTTTGAATTCTTATGTGTTTGAAAAAAGATGAACAAATACAATGTAAAGTTTAAGTTGATTTTCTGAAAATGAGTGCAATTTCTCAGGACAAATATTTCACATTCGAACAAAACATGGCAATGGAAAGGTATTGACATTACATAACATTCAGTTAATAGAAAATTTCTCAGGTGTATTTGTTTCAAGGTCTTTTTCTTTGTGCAATTTATAGAGAGAGGTACTTGTGATAGTTAAACATTTTTACCACTTATTTTTATACTTTCAGTTCTGTTCTATTAGTATGATGCAATACAAAACATCCGTAGGTAGAGGTTGCACATTTCCAATTCACACACTGGAAATGGTATTATCAACTACATCCACATGACTGATGAAAAGGGAAATGAACTTTTTGATGTACTGTATTGAACTCCTGCACCAGATTGCTAATGACTTTTTTGGTAAATCTGGTGCTATTGTGGTAATTTATTTGTCTTGTATGTTTTAAGGCAGAAATAAAATGATTATCAAAGATATACTGGTAATATTGTATATCAGAAAGGGTATTGTTGTAAATGTTCCAGAAGTCACCGTAGGTGCAATGTAGAAGTATCTTTAGCAGTGTGTACATAGAAGTCTGTATAGATGGATGACACCCAGTGTGTGTAAGGTAACACAGTAGCTGTCAATGTAGTAGTATGAATAAAGAGAATTTTAGATCAGACTTTTTCTTGTCCTGTTGTTATTATATTAGAAGCACATTTGGATGTTGCTATGTGTTTTCAATGAGACATAAACAGAACCAGTTACATCTGATACTATTGGTTATTATCTGATTCTCTCAACACAGTAAAATAAAATTAGGTCAAGCATAAAATGTAGTAGAAAGTCTTTCAAAGTCAAACGAACTATACTGTTACATATAAAACAGACAGTGCAGTGAGAAAAAGCACTCATAGACCAGTAAAAACATCTATGTTAAGTTAGAGAATGTCTAGGGACCCTTTAGTGCCAACAGTCCTTACCACTTTTTTTTAAGAACTAGCATCGACATCTTTATCACCAGTGCTGATTGCTAAAAATGTGACAAAGACACTAATAAAGTAATTGAGAACTAGATTCTTTGAACACAAAGCTCACTGTTGTCGGAAGTCTCAACATATCCACATTGAATCACTAAACCATGACTGTTCACTGGACAAGTCAGAATACTGGCACTAAAGAGGACTACTTTGTGAGAGGTATAAAGGAGGCCACATATATCAGGGCACTTCAAGTATCACTACACAGAGACAGTGGGCGATATAAACTTCCTGGCACGTTTGACCAATAGCTGACATCCCGTAACAGTTATTGCATTTACTATATTGCATTGACGTTATATGCAAGACCATGTGTCAATAAGGTCATTTGTTTGTAATGTTAACTTTGTTGTTAATGTTGAAAATTTGATCCATACATGCCTTAAGTTTGTGTTGGAGACAGTTCACCATTGTACAATGGTCACTACCCACATTGATGAGCTTCCATGATAGGAAACTGCAACATAATGTGATTACTTGTGGGAAGGCAGTGACCAGTATACTGGATGAGCATAATGATCATGTGCAATAAAAAGAATTGCCAAATAATTTTTTTATACTATGCAGGACGGGGTACCAACACAATATTTTGACAAGAAAGCCCTGCCCTGGTGCGTTTTGAGGCAGACGTGAGGGGAGCGAGCCGGTAAAAATCCCGATATCTAACGTTACTATCTCTACTACCCAACCTCTGCTTGGAGAGTACTACCGGTAGTATGTTGCCTCCTCCCTTGCTGCAATGGTTCATTCCGAGGGAATTGGGCAATTACACAGACCCCTCTAGTCGGTATTGGAGGGTGTTGACGAGTATATAAGCGCAGTTCTGCAGAGCAGCATCGGCTTCCAACAAGCCCACATCGCTGGGAGGGAACGGGGCAGTCAAACTCAAAATCCTGCCCGCATAGGTCATTATGACCACGTCTTCTGCAGTGGTAAGGAAAGCAGCATGTTTTGTGTCCGTGGTTTTAGTGTTGGGTATTCAAAGTGGACGCTGCACGTAGGCCGCGCCATTTGTAGCCATTTTGGCTGGCTGGAACTGTAGGGAGAGCGTGATGACATCTGCGCAAGTTGCTTTGTCCTTCATGCGAAGACATAAGACCTCAAACTGCGAGGTGTGAGAGATTATTCATCTCAACCTCTCGAAAACTAGTATTACCTTGGTACACATGTGTTTTTGTGTTTAGCAAGGGACGTGTTTTGTCTTTGTGTGCGAGTTAGGTGTTAACTTCAGCTTCTGCTGTTACTATCGTAAGTCAGTGTCAGTCGTTTTCACTGGAACTACTTTGTTTCTCTGTAGCATTAAGTACAATTCACGAAGCAATAATAAAAGCTTTGCTTCACAACAAAACAGGTGGAATACATTTTTTTTATTTAACGTTAATCGATGTAACGTCAACAAGAGAAAAAAGCATGTTTGGCTTTGCGCCGCGTGAAGCCGTATGTAGAAATTATGTCGCAGCTGCCACAAATTATGACCGAGGTTTAGTAATTTAACCAACGGTAACCTGGTCAAACCCATGAATAATATTGATTCCACGACTCTTAGTCCAAGCTGTATAGGAGTGTTATCGACGATGTCATCAACAACGTAAGGGAAGCCTTCCTCGACGAACAAGTCGACGAACAAGTTCTGCAAGAACTCAAGCAGGTATGTGAGTGTAACGTTTGCAAGCTGTAAAAAAACGTTGGGTAGTAACTCACGAACTGCCCAAGATGCCCCAAAATTGCCATATTTTACACCCAGTAACGTTATATGACCCCCCAAATTCCTCCAAGGACGATCCAAGAGGTAACATCTATCAGGAGTGGCGCCAAGCCAAACAAAATGGCGATATCACACGTACGTCAGTGCCGCCTAGTCCACTGGACTTTCCTGGATATGCAGGTCACTCCGCCACGGATCTGGCTTTGCCTGTGCTGTCAGTGAATTTGCATAAAGCCTGTCGCCATTTATATTTTGTGGCAAATTTGCATAAGCCGCTGGACTCATCCTGTGATTGGCTGTTGGTAGATCTGCAGATCAGATGACCGGGTCGTACCATTCTGTTTGCAGAGTGAGGTGGGAAAGGGAGTGTAGAAATGGTGTGACCAGCCAATAGCTGGCAACCCCTTTGAGGCACAAGTGCAGTGTAAAAACAGTCACTTTATTGGTTCAGCTTAAGCCCAAGAACTTGATGGCCATGTACTCTAGACATTTCAAGACAACAATTTGATGAGGAAAAAAATTAATTTTTGTACTTGCACCAGAGTTAGCAGGAAGTAAGATAACGACATTTGCTGTTTACACCTACATCATGAACATGAAATCACAACACAAATTGTATAAAATACACACTAAGAAACATACAAATTGGACTGAAAATTGTAGGATT